>NC_091326.1:34124073-34194073 GCF_038502225.1 Cherax quadricarinatus
CCATGCAACACTCAACAAACACAACTATAACACACTATGTAACACTCAACAAACACAACTATAACACACTATGTAACACTCAACAAACACAACTATAACACCATGCAACACTCAACAAACACAACTATAACACCATGCAACACTCAACAAACACAACTATAACACACTAGGCAACACTCAACAAACACAACTATAACACACTATGTAACACTCAACAAACACAACTATAACACACTATGTAACACTCAACAAACACAACTATAACACACTAGGCAACACTCAACAAACACAACTATAACACCATGCAACACTCAACAAACACAACTATAACACCATGCAACACTCAACAAACACAACTATAACACCATGCAACACTCAACAAACACAACTATAACACCATGCAACACTCAACAAACACAACTATAACACTATGCAACACTCAACAAACAACTATAACACTATGCAACACTCAACAAACACAACTATAACACCATGCAACACTCAACAAACACAACTATAACACCATGTAACACTCAACAAACAACTATAACACCATGCAACACTCAACAAACACAACTATAACACCATGCAACACTCAACAAACACAACTATAACACCATGTAACACTCAACAAACACAACTATAACACCATGCAATACTCAACAAACACAACTATAACACCATGCAACACTCAACAAACACAACTATAACACCATGCAACACTCAACAAACACAACTATAACACTATGCAACACTCAACAAACACAACTATAACACCATGCAACACTCAACAAACACAACTATAACACCATGTAACACTCAACAAACACAACTATAACACCATGCAATACTCAACAAACACAACTATAACACCATGCAACACTCAACAAACACAACTATAACACACTATGTAACACTCAACAAACACAACTATAACACACTATGTAACACTCAACAAACACAACTATAACACACTATGTAACACTCAACAAACACAACTATAACACACCATGTAACACTCAACAAACACAACTATAACACACTATGTAACACTCAACAAACACAACTATAACACACCATGTAACACTCAACAAACACAACTATAACACACTATGTAACACTCAACAAACACAACTATAACACTATGCAACACTCAACAAACACAACTATAACACACTATGTAACACTCAACAAACACAACTATAACACTATGCAACACTCAACAAACACAACTATAACACACTATGTAACACTCAACAAACACAACTATAACACACTATGTAACACTCAACAAACACAACTATAACACACTATGTAACACTCAACAAACACAACTATAACACTATGCAACACTCAACAAACACAACTATAACACTATGCAACACTCAACAAACACAACTATAACACTATGCAACACTCAACAAACACAACTATAACACCATGCAACACTCAACAAACACAACTATAACACCATGTAACACTCAACAAACACTACTATAACACACTATGTAACACTCAACAAACACAACTATAACACTATGCAACACTCAACAAACACAACTATAACACCATGCAACACCAGCAACATGATGCTACAAGTGTTTGTACCAAGACTTACAGAGATCATGTTAGAAATGGTATAAAATACCGACAAGTTGATGACTAAGACACATGTGCAACAGTTGGGTATCTTTATTGATGAAATGTCTCGCCTACACAACAGACTTCTTCAGTCAAATACTGAGGCAGGAGGTGTAGTAGCGAAATAAAGATGATATAATCAGCCCAACATTATTATCTCACAATTACTGCTCCTTCTGTATTTGACTCATGAAGCCTGCTGTGTAGGCGAAACGTTGCATCAATAAAGACATACTACACTGACTGCGGGGCCAGGAGCTCGACCCCTGCAACCACAACTACGTGAGTACATGTGTCTTAATCCTCAACTAAGAGGGAACACAAGAGGTGTTTCTCAGACTCAGAGAAACTCAGGGCGAGTTTAATCTTATGTTTCAGATATCTTATCAATAATGTATTTCTTCATTTCCTGACATTTCCGACAAAGTTGTCCTCGTCGCCTGCGACCAGGACAACTTTGTCGGATATGTCAGGAAACTATAATCAGACTATAATCAGCAGTGATTCCTGAATCACTGCTGATTATAGTCTCACAGACGATAAGAATAGTGGTACAAATGTCACAATTATATCTTACAAAAACAAAAATATATTTAGACTGGTTGACCAGGCAAGCACCAGGCGAGCCTGACCCAAGGCCGGGCTTGGGAAAGCTCTCTAAACTAGTCAAGGGTTTATAGATAGGCATCCGCAGACCCAGGCACAACAGTACTGGAGTCAACACCGTTCCCTGCCCGCCATCTTATACACATTATGTAGTAGTAGATGGCTGATACACATTAAACACTACAAGACAACACTAGGAAACAAGACATTAAACACTACAAGACAACACTAGGAAACAAGACATTAAACACTACAAGACAACACTAGGAAACAAGACATTAAACACTACAAGACAACACTAGGAAACAAGACATTAAACACTACAAGACAACACTAGGAAACAAGACATTAAACACTACAAGACAACACTAGGTAACAAGACATTAAACACTACAAGACAACACTAAGAAACAAGACATTAAACACTACAAGACAACACTAGGAAACAAGACATTAAACACTACAAGACAACACTAGGAAACAAGACATTAAACACTACAAGACAACACTAGGAAACAAGACATTAAACACTACAAGACAACACTAGGAAACAAGACATTAAACACTACAAGACAACACTAAGAAACAAGACATTAAACACTACAAGACAACACTAGGAAACAAGACATTAAACACTACAAGACAACACTAGGTAACAAGACATTAAACACTACAAGACAACACTAGGAAACAAGACATTAAACACTACAAGACAACACTAAGAAACAAGACAACACTAAGAAACAAGACAACACTAAGAAACAAGACAACACTAGGTAACAAGACATTAAACACTACTAAGAAAAGACAACACTAGGTAACAAGACATTAAACACTACAAGAAAACACTAGGAAACAAGACATTAAACACTACAAGACAACACTAGGAAACAAGACATTAAACACTACAAGACAACACTAGGAAACAAGACATTAAACACTACAAGACAACACTAGGAAACAAGACATTAAACACTACAAGACAACACTAGGAAACAAGACATTAAACACTACAAGACAACACTAGGAAACAAGACATTAAACACTACAAGACAACACTAGGAAACAAGACATTAAACACTACAAGACAACACTAGGAAACAAGACATTAAACACTACAAGACAACACTAGGAAACAAGACATTAAACACTACAAGACAACACTAGGAAACAAGACATTAAACACTACAAGACAACACTAGGAAACAAGACATTAAACACTACAAGACAACACTAGGAAACAAGACATTAAACACTACAAGACAACACTAGGAAACAAGACATTAAACACTACAAGACAACACTAGGAAACAAGACATTAAACACTACAAGACAACACTAGGAAACAAGACATTAAACACTACAAGACAACACTAAGAAACAAGACATTAAACACTACAAGACAACACTAGGAAACAAGACATTAAACACTACAAGACAACACTAGGAAACAAGACATTAAACACTACAAGACAACACTAGGAAACAAGACATTAAACACTACAAGACAACACTAGGAAACAAGACATTAAACACTACAAGACAACACTAGGAAACAAGACATTAAACACTACAAGACAACACTAGGAAACAAGACATTAAACACTACAAGACAACACTAGGAAACAAGACATTAAACACTACAAGACAACACTAGGAAACAAGACATTAAACACTACAAGACAACACTAAGAAACAAGACATTAAACACTACAAGACAACACTAGGAAACAAGACATTAAACACTACAAGACAACACTAGGAAACAAGACATTAAACACTACAAGACAACACTAGGAAACAAGACATTAAACACTACAAGACAACACTAGGAAACAAGACATTAAACACTACAAGACAACACTAGGAAACAAGACATTAAACACTACAAGACAACACTAGGAAACAAGACATTAAACACTACAAGACAACACTAGGAAACAAGACATTAAACACTACAAGACAACACTAGGAAACAAGACATTAAACACTACAAGACAACACTAGGAAACAAGACATTAAACACTACAAGACAACACTAGGAAACAAGACATTAAACACTACAAGACAACACTAGGAAACAAGACATTAAACACTACAAGACAACACTAGGAAACAAGACATTAAACACTACAAGACAACACTAAGAAACAAGACATTAAACACTACAAGACAACACTAGGAAACAATACATTAAACACTACAAGACAACACTAAGAAACAAGACAACACTAGGTAACAATACAACACTAGGAAACAAGACATTAAACACTACAAGACAACACTAAGAAACAAGACAACACTGAGAAACAAGACAACACTAGGTAACAAGACATTAAACACTACAGGACAACACTAGGAAACAAGACATTAAACACTACAAGACAACACTAAGAAACAAGACAACACTAGGAAACAAGGCATTAAACACTACAAGACAACACTAAGAAACAAGACAACACTAGGAAACAAGGCATTAAACACTACAAGACAACACTAAGAAATAAGACAACACTAGGTAACAAGACATTAAACACTACAAGACAACACTAAGAAACAAGACAACACTAGGTAACAAGACATTAAACACTACAAGACAACACTAGGAAACAAGACATTAAACACTACAAGACAACACTAGGAAACAAGACATTAAACACTACAAGACAACACTAGGAAACAAGACATTAAACACTACAAGACAACACTAGGAAACAAGACATTAAACACTACAAGACAACACTAGGAAACAAGACATTAAACACTACAAGACAACACTAGGAAACAAGACATTAAACACTACAAGACAACACTAGGAAACAAGACATTAAACACTACAAGACAACACTAGGAAACAAGACATTAAACACTACAAGACAACACTAGGAAACAAGACATTAAACACTACAAGACAACACTAGGAAACAAGACATTAAACACTACAAGACAACACTAGGAAACAAGACATTAAACACTACAAGACAACACTAAGAAACAAGACAACACTAAGAAACAAGACAACACTAAGAAACAAGACAACACTAGGTAACAAGACATTAAACACTACAAGACAACACTAAGAAACAAGAAAACACTAGGTAACAAGACATTAAACACTACAAGACAACACTAGGAAACAAGACATTAAACACTACAAGACAACACTAGGAAACAAGACATTAAACACTACAAGACAACACTAAGAAACAAGACATTAAACACTACAAGACAACACTAGGAAACAAGACATTAAACACTACAAGACAACACTAGGAAACAAGACATTAAACACTACAAGACAACACTAGGAAACAAGACATTAAACACTACAAGACAACACTAGGAAACAAGACATTAAACACTACAAGACAACACTAGGTAACAAGACAACACTCCGATAGATTTCGAAAAAGCCATTGACAACATGCCCATGCACTCAGCCCCGGGCCCAGACTCGTGGAACTCTGTTTTCATTAAGAACTGCAAGAAACCCCTCTCGCCTGCCCTAAGTACACTATGGAGGAGGAGCTTGGACATGGGTGAAATTCCAGTCACTTAAAACAACGGATATAGCCCCACTCCATAAAGGTGGCAGCAAAGCATTAGCTAAGAACTATAGACCAATAGCTCTGACGTCCCACATCATAAAAATCTTTGAAAGAGTGCTAAGAAGCAGGATTGAAAATCACCTGGCTTCCCAAAATCTGCACAATCCAGGGCAACATGGGTTCAGGGCAGGTCGCTCCTGCCTCTCACAACTACCGGATCACTATGATATGGCCTTGGATGCACTGGAAGAAAATCAGAATGCAGATGTAATATACACAGACTTTGCAAAAGCATTTGACAAATGCGATCATGGCGTAATAGCCCATAAAATACGTGCTAAAGGAATAACTGGGAAAGTGGGGAGATGGATCTTCAACTTCCTAACAAATCGAACACAAAGAGTAGTGGTCAACAGAGTTAAATCGGAGACTGCCATAGTGAAGAACTGTTCCACAAGGCACAGTACTCGCCCCCATCTTATTCCTTATCCTCATATCAGACATAGACAGAGATATACATCACAGCACCGTATCATCCTTTGCGGATGATACTAGGATCTGCATGAGGCTGTCATCTGCTGAGGACGCGGTTAACCTCCAAGAAGATATAAACAAAGTTTTCCAGTGGGCAACGGTAAACAATATGATGTTCAATGAGGACAAATTCCAACTACTCCGTTATGGAAAACTGGAGGAAATAATAACTAGAACAGAGTATACTACAGACTCTGGCCATACAATAGAGCGGAAAAATAATGTAAGGGACCTGGGAGTAGTAATGTCTGAGGATCTCACTTTCAAGGATCACAACAGTGCCACGATCGCACGTGCAAAGAAAATGATAGGATGGATAATGAGAACGTTCAGAACGAGAGATGCCAAGCCAATGATGATCCTTTTCAAATCACTTGTTCTCTCTAGGCTGGAATACTGCTGTACATTAACATCTCCATTCAAAGCAGGTGAATTCGCAGATCTAGAGAGTGTACAGAGATCCTTTACTGCACGTATAAGTTCTGTCAAGCACCTTAACTACTGGGAACGCTTGGAAGCACTTGACTTGTACTCGTTGGAACGCAGGAGGGAGAGATATATCATAATCTACACTTGGAAAATCTTGGAAGGAATGGTCCCAAATCTGCACACAGAAATCACTCCCTACGAAAGTAAAAGACTGGGCAGGCGATGCAAAATGCCCCCGGTAAAAAGTAGGGGCGCCATTGCTACAATAAGAGAAAACACCATAAGTGTCAGGGGCCCAAGACTGTTCAACAGCCTCCCATCAATCATTAGGGGAATTACCAATAAACCCCTGGCTGCCTTCAAGAGGGAGCTGGACAGATATCTAAAGTCAGTGCCGGATCAGCCGGGCTGTGGCTCGTACGTTGGACTGCGTGCGGCCAGCAGTAACAGCCTAGTTGATCAGGCCCTGATCCATCGGGAGGCCTGGTCATGGACCGGGCCGCGGGGGCGTTGATCCCCGGAATAACCTCCAGGTAGGAAACAAGACATTAAACACTACAAGACAACACTAGGTAACAAGACATTAAACACTACAAGACAACACTAGGAAACAAGACATTAAACACTACAAGACAACACTAAGAAACAAGACATTAAACACTACAAGACAACACTAGGAAACAAGACATTAAACACTACAAGACAACACTAGGAAACAAGACATTAAACACTACAAGACAACACTAGGAAACAAGACATTAAACACTACAAGACAACACTAGGAAACACGACATTAAACACTACAAGACAACACTAGGAAACAAGACATTAAACACTACAAGACAACACTAGGAAACATGACATTAAACACTACAAGACAACACTAAGAAACAAGACATTAAACACTACAAGACAACACTAGGAAACAAGACAGTAAACACTACAAGACAACACTAGGAAACAAGACATTAAACACTACAAGACAACACTAAGAAACAAGACATTAAACACTACAAGACAACACTAGGAAACAAGACATTAAACACTACAAGACAACACTAGGAAACAAGACATTAAACACTACAAGACAACACTAAGAAACAAGACATTAAACACTACAAGACAACACTAAGAAACAAGACATTAAACACTACAAGACAACACTAGGAAACAAGACATTAAACACTACAAGACAACACTAGGAAACAAGACATTAAACACTACAAGACAACACTAGGAAACAAGACATTAAACACTACAAGACAACACTAGGAAACAAGACATTAAACACTACAAGACAACACTAGGAAACAAGACATTAAACACTACAAGACAACACTAGGAAACAAGACATTAAACACTACAAGACAACACTAGGAAACAAGACATTAAACACTACAAGACAACACTAGGAAACAAGACAATAAACACTACAACACTAAGAAACAAGACAACACTAGGAAACAAGACATTAAACACTACAAGACAACACTAGGAAACAAGACAGTAAACACTACAAGACAACACTAGGAAACAAGATATTAAACACTACAAGACAACACTAGGAAACAAGACAGTAAACACTACAAGACAACACTAAGAAACAAGACAACACTAGGAAACAAGGCATTAAACACTACAAGACAACACTAAGAAACAAGACAACACTAGGAAACAAGGCATTAAACACTACAAGACAACACTAAGAAACAAGACAACACTAGGAAACAAGGCATTAAACACTACAAGACAACACTAAGAAACAAGACAACACTAGGAAACAAGGCATTAAACACTACAAGACAACACTAAGAAACAAGACAACACTAGGAAACAAGGCATTAAACACTACAAGACAACACTAAGAAACAAGACAACACTAGGAAACAAGGCATTAAACACTACAAGACAACACTAAGAAACAAGACAACACTAGGTAACAAGACATTAAACACTACAAGACAACACTAAGAAACAAGACAACACTAGGTAACAAGACATTAAACACTACAAGACAACACTAGGAAACAAGACATTAAACACTACAAGACAACACTAGGAAACAAGACATTAAACACTACAAGACAACACTAGGAAACAAGACATTAAACACTACAAGACAACACTAGGAAACAAGACATTAAACACTACAAGACAACACTAGGAAACAAGACATTAAACACTACAAGACAACACTAGGAAACAAGACATTAAACACTACAAGACAACACTAAGAAACAAGACAACACTAAGAAACAAGACAACACTAGGTAACAAGACATTAAACACTACAAGACAACACTAAGAAACAGACAACACTAGGTAACAAGACATTAAACACTACAAGACAACACTAGGAAACAAGACATTAAACACTACAAGACAACACTAGGAAACAAGACATTAAACACTACAAGACAACACTAGGAAACAAGACATTAAACACTACAAGACAACACTAGGAAACAAGACATTAAACACTACAAGACAACACTAGGAAACAAGACATTAAACACTACAAGACAACACTAAGAAACAAGACATTAAACACTACAAGACAACACTAGGAAACAAGACATTAAACACTACAAGACAACACTAGGAAACAAGACATTAAACACTACAAGACAACACTAGGAAACAAGACATTAAACACTACAAGACAACACTAGGAAACAAGACATTAAACACTACAAGACAACACTAAGAAACAAGACATTAAACACTACAAGACAACACTAGGAAACAAGACATTAAACACTACAAGACAACACTAGGAAACAAGACATTAAACACTACAAGACAACACTAGGAAACAAGACATTAAACACTACAAGACAACACTAGGAAACAAGACATTAAACACTACAAGACAACACTAGGTAACAAGACAACACTCCGATAGATTTCGAAAAAGCCATTGACAACATGCCCATGCACTCAGCCCCGGGCCCAGACTCGTGGAACTCTGTTTTCATTAAGAACTGCAAGAAACCCCTCTCGCCTGCCCTAAGTACACTATGGAGGAGGAGCTTGGACATGGGTGAAATTCCAGTCACTTAAAACAACGGATATAGCCCCACTCCATAAAGGTGGCAGCAAAGCATTAGCTAAGAACTATAGACCAATAGCTCTGACGTCCCACATCATAAAAATCTTTGAAAGAGTGCTAAGAAGCAGGATTGAAAATCACCTGGCTTCCCAAAATCTGCACAATCCAGGGCAACATGGGTTCAGGGCAGGTCACTCCTGCCTCTCACAACTACCGGATCACTATGATATGGCCTTGGATGCACTGGAAGAAAATCAGAATGCAGATGTAATATACACAGACTTTGCAAAAGCATTTGACAAATGCGATCATGGCGTAATAGCCCATAAAATACGTGCTAAAGGAATAACTGGGAAAGTGGGGAGATGGATCTTCAACTTCCTAACAAATCGAACACAAAGAGTAGTGGTCAACAGAGTTAAATCGGAGACTGCCATAGTGAAGAACTGTTCCACAAGGCACAGTACTCGCCCCCATCTTATTCCTTATCCTCATATCAGACATAGACAGAGATATACATCACAGCACCGTATCATCCTTTGCGGATGATACTAGGATCTGCATGAGGCTGTCATCTGCTGAGGACGCGGTTAACCTCCAAGAAGATATAAACAAAGTTTTCCAGTGGGCAACGGTAAACAATATGATGTTCAATGAGGACAAATTCCAACTACTCCGTTATGGAAAACTGGAGGAAATAATAACTAGAACAGAGTATACTACAGACTCTGGCCATACAATAGAGCGGAAAAATAATGTAAGGGACCTGGGAGTAGTAATGTCTGAGGATCTCACTTTCAAGGATCACAACAGTGCCACGATCGCACGTGCAAAGAAAATGATAGGATGGATAATGAGAACGTTCAGAACGAGAGATGCCAAGCCAATGATGATCCTTTTCAAATCACTTGTTCTCTCTAGGCTGGAATACTGCTGTACATTAACATCTCCATTCAAAGCAGGTGAATTCGCAGATCTAGAGAGTGTACAGAGATCCTTTACTGCACGTATAAGTTCTGTCAAGCACCTTAACTACTGGGAACGCTTGGAAGCACTTGACTTGTACTCGTTGGAACGCAGGAGGGAGAGATATATCATAATCTACACTTGGAAAATCTTGGAAGGAATGGTCCCAAATCTGCACACAGAAATCACTCCCTACGAAAGTAAAAGACTGGGCAGGCGATGCAAAATGCCCCCGGTAAAAAGTAGGGGCGCCATTGCTACAATAAGAGAAAACACCATAAGTGTCAGGGGCCCAAGACTGTTCAACAGCCTCCCATCAAGCATTAGGGGAATTACCAATAAACCCCTGGCTGCCTTCAAGAGGGAGCTGGACAGATACCTAAAGTCAGTGCCGGATCAGCCGGGCTGTGGCTCGTACGTTGGACTGCGTGCGGCCAGCAGTAACAGCCTAGTTGATCAGGCCCTGATCCATCGGGAGGCCTGGTCATGGACCGGGCCGCGGGGGCGTTGATCCCCGGAATAACCTCCAGGTAGGAAACAAGACATTAAACACTACAAGACAACACTAGGA
Organism: Cherax quadricarinatus; assembly: GCF_038502225.1. Lineage (NCBI taxonomy): Eukaryota > Metazoa > Arthropoda > Malacostraca > Decapoda > Parastacidae > Cherax > Cherax quadricarinatus. Next base: position 34,135,421 of record NC_091326.1, read on the forward strand.
AACAAGACATTAAACACTACAAGACAACACTAGGAAACAAGACATTAAACACTACAAGACAACACTAAGAAACAAGACAACACTAGGAAACAAGACATTAAACACTACAAGACAACACTAGGAAACAAGACATTAAACACTACAAGACAACACTAGGAAACAAGACATTAAACACTACAAGACAACACTAGGAAACAAGACATTAAACACTACAAGACAACACTAGGAAACAAGACATTAAACACTACAAGACAACACTAGGAAACAAGACAACACTAGGAAACAAGACATTAAACACTACAAGACAACACTAGGAATCAAGACAGTAAACACTACAAGACAACACTAGGAAACAAGACATTAAACACTACAAGACAACACTAGGAAACAATGCATTAAACACTACAAGACAACACTAAGAAACAATACATTAAACACTACAAGACAACACTAGGAAACAAGACAGTAAACACTACAAGACAACACTAGGAAACAAGACATTAAACACTACAAGACAACACTAGGAAACAATGCATTAAACACTACAAGACAACACTAAGAAACAATACATTAAACACTACAACACTAAGAAACAAGACAACACTAGGTAACAAGACATTAAACACTACTTTACCTTTGCCTTTGATATACCTTTGAAGAATTTCGAGAGTATATCTACTCTCTGAGCCCGGCCATAGGCCAGGTTCGTCTGGTGCTCGCCTGGTCAACCAGGCTGCTGCTGCTGGAGGCCCGCTGCCTAACATATCCATCACAGCCTGGTTGATCTGGTACCTGGTGAAGATACTTGTCTAGTTTCCTCTTAAAGGCTTCAACACTTGTTCCAGCAGTGTTTCTGATATCTTCTGGTAAGATGTTGAAAAGTCTTGGACCCCGGATGTTGATACAGTGTTCCCTTATTGTCCCCACTGCACCCCTGCTCCTCACTGGGTTTATTTTACACTTCCTCCCATATCTCTCACTCCAGTATGTTGTTATGGCAGTGTGCAGATTTGGGACCAGGCCCTCGAGTACCTTCCGGGTATATATTATCATGTACCTCTCTCTCCTCCGCTCCAATGAGTACATGTTCAAGACTTGCAGGCGTTCCCAGTAGTTTAGGTGCTTTACTCGCTCAATGTGAGCCGTAAACGATCTCTGTATTTGTTCCAGCTCCGACATTTCTCCTGCCCTGAACGGGGCCGTCAGCACTGAGCAATATTCTAAGTGAGGGAGCACTAGCGATTTGACGAGTGTCACTATCGGCATTATTTCCCTTGTTTTGAAAGTTCTCAATATCCACCCCGTCATCTTCCTGGCTGTCGTGATCTTTGTCTTGTTATGGTCTTTAAAAGAAAGGTCCTCTGACATAATTATTCCTAGATCTTTTACGTGTTCCTCACGTTCTATTTGGTGACCCTCTTGAGTTTTGTATATAGTGCTCCTTTTGAGTCCTTTATTCTTTCCATACCTAAGCAGCTGGAACTTATCACCATTGAACGTCATGTTTTCCACTGCCCACTGGAAAACCCTGTTTATGTCTTCCTGTACTTTTTCAGTGTCCTCTACCGTATTGACTTTCATGCTTATTTTAGTGTCATCTGCAAATGATGATACAAAAGTGTGCCGGGTGTTTTTGTCTATGTCTGCTATGAAGATGAGGAACAGCAGAGGTGCCAGGACAGTGCCTTGGGGCACTGAGCTTTTGACCTTGCTGATGCTGGATCTTGCCCTGTTCACTACCTTTTAGTGTTCTGTGCGTTAGGAAACAGAAAATCCATCTGCCTACCTTCCCCGTAATGCCCATGGCCTTCATTTTGTGCGCTATCACTCCATGATCGCATTTGTCAAACGCCTTTGCAAAATCTGTGTAAATCACATCTGCATTTTGGTCGTCTTCCAATGCCTCTGTAATTCTGTTATAATGGTTGAACAGCTGTGACAGACATGATCGTCCTGCTGTAAAACCATGCTGGTTCAGGTTATGTTGGTTGTGCTGCTCCATGAAATTTGTAACTTGCCGTCTCATCACTCTTTCGAAGATTTTTATGATGTGAGAAGTTAGGGCTACTGGTGTGTAATTTTTAGCTAGTGCTCTACTACCTCCCTTATACAAAGGAGCTATGTCTGCACTCTTTAAGGCCTCCGGTATTTCGCCTAGATCTAAGCTCTTTCTCCAAAGAATACTGAGTGCTCGTGCTAGTGGTACTTTGCACTTCTTTATAAATAGAGCATTCCATGAATCTGGTCCAGGTGCTGAGTGAGTGGGCATGTTTTCCATTTCTTTTTCGAAATCTATGGGATTTGTACTAATGTGAGTTAGATGGTCTGTGCGGCCTTCTTCTGGAGTGAAAAATATTTCTGCATTTTCTACCTTGCTGTCATTTAGTGGGTTGCTGAACACCGACTCGTATTGTTCTTTTAGGATTTCACTCATTTCCTGTTCGTCGTCAGTATACGAGTCTCCTCTCAGTAGTGGTCCAGTTGTACAGGTAGTTCTTAGCTTGGATTTTGCGTAGGAAGAGAAAACAAGACAACACTAGGTAACAAGACAACACTAGGAAACAAGACAACACTAGGAAACAAGACAACACTAGGTAACAAGACAACACTAGGAAACAAGACAACACTAGGAAACAAGACAACACTAGGAAACAAGACAACACTAGGTAACAAGACATTAAACACTACAAGACAACACTAAGAAACAAGACAACACTAGGTAACAAGACATTAAACACTACAAGACAACACTAAGAAACAAGACAACACTAGGTAACAAGACAACACTAAGAAACAAGACAACACTAGGTAACAAGACAACACTAAGAAACAAGACAACACTAGGTAACAAGACAACACTAGGAAACAAGACAACACTAGGTAACAAGACAACACTAGGAAACAAAACAACACTAGGTAACAAGACATTAAACACTACAACACAACACTAAGAAACAAGACAACACTAGGTAACAAGACATTAAACACTACAAGACAACACTAAGAAACAAGACAACACTAGGAAACAAGACAACACTAGGAAACAAGACAACACTAGGTAACAAGACATTAAACACTACAACACAACACTAAGAAACAAGACAACACTAGGTAACAAGACATTAAACACTACAAGACAACACTAAGAAACAAGACAACACTAGGAAACAAGACATTAAACACTACAAGACAACACTAAGAAACAATACATTAAACACTACAAGACAACACTAAGAAACAAGACAACACTAGGAAACAATACATTAAACACTACAAGACAACACTAAGAAACAAGACAACACTAAGAAACAAGACAACACTAGGAAACAAGACATTAAACACTACAAGACAACACTAAGAAACAAGACAACACTAAGAAACAAGACAACACTAGGAAACAATACATTAAACACTACAAGACAACACTAAGAAACAAGACAACACTAAGAAACAAGACAACACTAGGTAACAAGACATTAAACACTACAAGACAACACTAGGAAACAAGACATTAAACACTACAAGACAACACTAAGAAACAAGACATTAAACACTACAAGACAACACTAGGAAACAAGACATTAAACACTACAAGACAACACTAAGAAACAAGACATTAAACACTACAAGACAACACTAGGAAACAATGCATTAAACACTACAAGACAACACTAGGAAACAAGACATTAAACACTACAAGACAACACTAGGAAACAAGACATTAAACACTACAAGACAACACTAGGAAACAAGACATTAAACACTACAAGACAACACTAAGAAACAAGACAACACTAGGTAACAAGACAACACTAGGAAACAAGACAACACTAGGTAACAAGACATTAAACACTACAAGAAAACACTAAGAAACAAGACAACACTAGGTAACAAGACATTAAACACTACAAGACAACACTAAGAAACAAGACAACACTAGGAAACAAGACATTAAACACTACAAGACAACACTAGGAAACAAGACATTAAACACTACAAGACAACACTAAGAAACAAGACATTAAACACTACAAGACAACACTAGGAAACAAGACAACACTAGGTAACAAGACATTAAACACTACAAGACAACACTAGGAAACAAGACATTAAACACTACAAGACAACACTAGGTAACAAGACAACACTAAGAAACAAGACATTAAACACTACAAGACAACACTAGGAAACAAGACATTAAACACTACAAGACAACACTAGGTAACAAGACAACACTAAGAAACAAGACATTAAACACTACAAGACAACACTAGGAAACAAGACATTAAACACTACAAGACAACACTAGGTAACAAGACAACACTAAGAAACAAGACATTAAACACTACAAGACAACACTAGGTAACAAGACAACACTAGGTAACAAGACATTAAACACTACAAGACAACACTAGGAAACAAGACATTAAACACTACAAGACAACACTAGGAAACAAGACATTAAACACTACAAGACAACACTAAGAAACAAGACATTAAACACTACAAGACAACACTAAGAAACAAGACATTAAACACTACAAGACAACACTAAGAAACAAGACATTAAACACTACAAGACAACACTAGGAAACAAGACAACCAACAGTTTCCCATCGTACACAATTACCAACAGACTCCTGGTTGTCTTCAAGAAACAACTGGACATACACTTCAAGTCAGTGCCCGATGAGCCGGGCTGTGTATCGTAAGTCGCACTATGTGCGGCCAGCACTAACAGCCTGTCTGATCAGGCCTTAATCCCCCGGGAAGCCTGGTAGAGGACCGGACAGCGGGGGCGTTGACCCCTGGCATTCCAGGTAACTACCAGAACTCACAAGAGCAACAACAAAATATAAACTGGGAGGTTGTGGCAAGATGCCGAACTTATTATTAAGCAAGACGATACCACAGAAGTTTTATAGAAACATAAAATAGAATTAAATTAAAACAAGGCAGCTTTAGCTCGGATGAATATTTATTCGTGAGTACATAAGTTTGTGTCACAAAACTAACATTAAGAGGCACCTAAGATCTTTCATCTTCTAATAACGTGTTCATTTTTCCACTATAATCTACCTTGTCCTTGACTCACGAAATTGCAATGACACGATTGCAAACAAACCATACCACGGGTGGGGTTAGAACCCGCGGTTAGAGAGTCTCAGAACTCCAGACCGTCGCGTTAGCCACTGGACCAGCTAGCCACAATAAGATTTTCTACTTTGTCCATAATTAGTATCGCATTTGCTTTGTCTGTTTCCGTAAGGTGAAGTCCAGGAGCTTTACTTAATTCATGGAATAACTTAACAAATGTTTGGTGACAACTGTGTTACACAGGTCTAAGCAAAGCTCACACCTCTGTTGTAGAGGTCTAAGCAAAGCTCACACCTCTGTTGTAGAGGTCTAAGCAAAGCTCACACCTCTGTTGTAGAGGTCTAAGCAAAGCTCACACCTCTGTTGTAGAGGTCTAAGCAAAGCTCACACCTCTACTGTAGAGGTCTAAGCAAAGCTCACACCTCTACAGCAGAGGTGTGAGCTTTGCTCAGACCTCTACAACACAACTGTCATCAAACATTTGTTAAGTTATACCATGAGTTAAGTCAAGATCCTGGACTTCACCTTACGAAAAAAAGCAAATGTGATAGTAATTAAGGACAAGGTAGATTATAGTGGAAAACTGAACATGTTATTAGAAGACTTATGTGCATCTTAAGACAGCATTCCAAACGTAGTGTTGAGCAGTATACCTGCTGCTCTAGAGGCACCATCGTAGTGTTGAGCAGTATACCTGCTGCTCTAGAGGCACCATCGTAGTGTTGAGCAGTATACCTGCTGCTCTAGAGGCACCATCGTAGTGTTGAGCAGGATACCTGCTGCTCTAGAGGCACCGTCGTAGTGTTGAGCAGTATACCTGCTGCTCTAGAGGCACCATCGTAGTGTTGAGCAGGATACCTGCTGCTCTAGAGGCACCATCGTAGTGTTGAGCAGTATACCTGCTGCTCTAGAGGCACCATCGTAGTGTTGAGCAGAATACCTGCTGCTCTAGAGGCACCGTCGTAGTGTTGAGCAGTATACCTGCTGCTCTAGAGGCACCATCGTAGTGTTGAGCAGGATACATGCTGCTCTAGAGGCACCATCGTAGTGTTGAGCAGTATACCTGCTGCTCTAGAGGCACCATCGTAGTGTTGAGCAGTATACCTGCTGCTCTAGAGGCACCATCGTAGTGTTGAGCAGGATACCTGCTGCACTAGAGGCACCATCGTAGTGTTGAGCAGTATACCTGCTGCACTAGAGGCACCATCGTAGTGTTGAGCAGGATACCTGCTGCACTAGAGGCACCATCGTAGTGTTGAGCAGTATACCTGCTGCACTAGAGGCACCATCGTAGTGTTGAGCAGTATACCTGCTGCACTAGAGGCACCATCGTAGTGTTGAGCAGTATACCTGCTGCACTAGAGGCACCATCGTAGTGTTGAGCAGTATACCTGCTGCACTAGAGGCACCATCGTAGTGTTGAGCAGTATACCTGCTGCACTAGAGGCACCATCGTAGTGTTGAGCAGTATACCTGCTGCACTAGAGGCACCATCGTAGTGTTGAGCAGTATACCTGCTGCACTAGAGGCACCATCGTAGTGTTGAGCAGTATACCTGCTGCACTAGAGGCACCGTCGACCCAGTCACCTCACCTATCATTTTCACACTCCAATGATTCTGGCTCAGAGGAAAACTTAGACTTAGAGGATCACTACGAGGGATCACAACATTGTCATCACAACCGCAAGGATCACTTTAAAGGATCACAACAGTGTCATCACAGAAGCCAGGATCACTGTGAAGGATCACAACAGTGTCATCACAGAAGCGAGGATCACTTTAAAGGATCACAACAGTGTCATCACAGAAGCCAGGATCACTGTGAAGGATCACAACAGTGTCATCACAGAAGCCAGGATCACTGTGAAGGATCACAACAGTGTCATCACAGAAGCGAGGATCACTTTAAAGGATCACAACAGTGTCATCACAGAAGCCAGGATCACTGTGAAGGATCACAACAGTGTCATCACAGAAGCCAGGATCACTGTGAAGGATCACAACAGTGTCATCACAGAAGCGAGGATCACTTTAAAGGATCACAACAGTGTCATCACAGAAGCGAGAATCACGATGAAGGATCACAACAGTGTCATCACAGAAGCCAGGATCACTATGAAGGATCGCAACAGTGTCATCATAGAAGCCAGGATCACTATGAAGGATCACAACAGTGTCATCATAGAAGCCAGGATCACTATGAAGGATCACAACACTGTCATCATAGAAGCCAGGATCACTATGAAGGATCACAACAGTGTCATCATAGAAGCCAGGATCACTATGAAGGATCACAACAGTGTCATCATAGAAGCCAGGATCACTATGAAGGATCACAACAGTGTCATCATAGAAGCCAGGATCACTATGAAGGATCACAACAGTGTCATCATAGAAGCCAGGATCACTATGAAGGATCGCAACAGTGTCATCATAGAAGCCAGGATCACTATGAAGGATCACAACAGTGTCATCATAGAAGCCAGGATCACTATGAAGGATCACAACAGTGTCATCACAGAAGCCAGGATCACTATGAAGGATCACAACAGTGTCATCATAGAAGCCAGGATCACTATGAAGGATCACAACAGTGTCATCATAGAAGCCAGGATCACTATGAAGGATCACAACAGTGTCATCATAGAAGCCAGGATCACGATGAAGGATCACAACAGTGTCATCACAGAAGCCAGGATCACTATGAAGGATCGCAACAGTGTCATCATAGAAGCCAGGATCACTATGAAGGATCACAACAGTGTCATCACAGAAGCCAGGATCACTATGAAGGATCACAACAGTGTCATCATAGAAGCCAGGATCACTATGAAGGATCACAACAGTGTCATCACAGAAGCCAGGATCACTATGAAGGATCACAACAGTGTCATCATAGAAGCCAGGATCACTATGAAGGATCACAACAGTGTCATCACAGAAGCCAGGATCACTATAAAGGATCACAACAGTGTCATCACAGAAGCCAGGATCACTATGAAGGATCACAAGTGTCATCACAGAAGCGAGGATCACGATGAAGGATCACAACAGTGTCATCATAGAAGCCAGGATCACTATGAAGGATCACAAGTGTCATCACAGAAGCGAGGATCACTATGAAGGATCACAACAGTGTCATCATAGAAGCCAGGATCACTATGAAGGATCACAACAGTGTCATCACAGAAGCGAGGATCACTATGAAGGATCACAACACTGTCATCATAGAAGCCAGGATCACTATGAAGGATCACAACAGTGTCATCACAGAAGCCAGGATCACTATGAAGGATCACAAGTGTCATCACAGAAGCCAGGATCACTATGAAGGATCACAACAGTGTCATCACAGAAGCGAGGATCACTATGAAGGATCACAACAGTGTCATCATAGAAGCCAGGATCACTATGAAGGATCACAACAGTGTCATCACAGAAGCGAGGATCACTATGAAGGATCACAACAGTGTCATCACAGAAGCCAGGATCACTATGAAGGATCACAACAGTGTCATCATAGAAGCCAGGATCACTATGAAGGATCACAACAGTGTCATCATAGAAGCCAGGATCACTATGAAGGATCACAACAGTGTCATCATAGAAGCCAGGATCACTATGAAGGATCACAACAGTGTCATCATAGAAGCCAGGATCACTATGAAGGATCACAACAGTGTCATCACAGAAGCCAGGATCACTATGAAGGATCACAACAGTGTCATCATAGAAGCCAGGATCACTATGAAGGATCACAACAGTGTCATCACAGAAGCCAGGATCACTATGAAGGATCACAACAGTGTCATCATAGAAGCCAGGATCACTATGAAGGATCACAACACTGTCATCATAGAAGCCAGGATCACTATGAAGGATCACAACAGTGTCATCATAGAAGCCAGGATCACTATGAAGGATCACAACAGTGTCATCACAGAAGCCAGGATCACTATGAAGGATCACAACAGTGTCATCATAGAAGCCAGGATCACTATGAAGGATCGCAACAGTGTCATCATAGAAGCCAGGATCACTATGAAGGATCACAACAGTGTCATCATAGAAGCCAGGATCACTATGAAGGATCACAACAGTGTCATCACAGAAGCCAGGATCACTATGAAGGATCACAACAGTGTCATCATAGAAGCCAGGATCACTATGAAGGATCACAACAGTGTCATCATAGAAACCAGGATCACTATGAAGGATCACAACAGTGTCATCACAGAAGTGAGGATCACTATGAAGGATCACAACACTGTCATCATAGAAGCCAGGATCACTATGAAGGATCACAACAGTGTCATCACAGAAGCCAGGATCACTATGAAGGATCACAAGTGTCATCACAGAAGCCAGGATCACTATGAAGGATCACAACAGTGTCATCATAGAAGCCAGGATCACTATGAAGGATCACAACAGTGTCATCACAGAAGCCAGGATCACTATGAAGGATCACAACAGTGTCATCATAGAAGCCAGGATCACTATGAAGGATCACAACAGCGTCATCATAGAAGCCAGGATCACTATGAAGGATCACAACAGTGTCATCACAGAAGCCAGGATCACTATGAAGGATCACAACAGTGTCATCACAGAAGCCAGGATCACTATGAAGGATCACAACAGTGTCATCATAGAAGCCAGGATCACTATGAAGGATCACAACAGTGTCATCACAGAAGCCAGGATTACTATGAAGGATCACAACAGTGTCATCATAGAAGCCAGGATCACTATGAAGGATCACAACAGTGTCATCACAGAAGCCAGGATCACTATGAAGGATCACAACAGTGTCATCATAGAAGCCAGGATCACTATGAAGGATCACAACAGTGTCATCACAGAAGCCAGGATCACTATGAAGGATCACAACACTGTCATCATAGAAGCCAGGATCACTATGAAGGATCACAACAGTGTCATCATAGAAGCCAGGATCACTATGAAGGATCACAACAGTGTCATCATAGAAGCCAGGATCACGATGAAGGATCACAACACTGTCATCATAGAAGCCAGGATCACTATGAAGGATCACAACAGTGTCATCACAGAAGCCAGGATCACTATGAAGGATCACAACAGTGTCATCACAGAAGCCAGGATCACTATGAAGGATCACAACACTGTCATCATAGAAGCCAGGATCACTATGAAGGATCACAACAGTGTCATCATAGAAGCCAGGATCACTATGAAGGATCAAAACAGTGTCATCATAGAAGCCAGGATCACGATGAAGGATCACAACAGTGTCATCACAGAAGCCAGGATCACTATGAAGGATCGCAACAGTGTCATCATAGAAGCCAGGATCACTATGAAGGATCACAACAGTGTCATCATAGAAGCGAGGATCACTATGAAGGATCACAACAGTGTCATCATAGAAACATCAAGTACAAATCAAGGTTGTTTTAAGTACATTAAGAGAACTCAATAAGCGTAAGGGGACCAAGACTTCTCAAAAACCCTTCATTCCAAAACCAAATATCAACAGACCCCTGGTAGTCTTCAAGAAGTAACATAAGTTCCTGATCAGCCAGGCTGTGATGCATACGCTGGAGTGCAGTCTGGACTCTCCGCCACAACATGGGTATAGACTCTCCTCCACAACATGGGTCTGGACTCTACCCACAACATGGTTCTGGACTCTACCCACAACATGGGTCTGCACTCTCACACAACATGGGTCTGGACTCTCCCCCACAACATGGGTCTGGACTCTCCCCCACAACATGGGTCTGGACTCTCCCCCACAACATGGATCTGGACTCTCCCCCACGACATGGGTCTGGACTCTCCCCCACAACATGGGTCTGGACTCTCCCCCACAACATGGGTCTGAACTCCCCCACAACATGGGTCTGGACTCCCCCACAACATGGGTCTGGACTCTCCCCCCAGTGCATGAGAAGTGTAAGAACTGTGAAGTGTAAGTGGATGAGAAGTGTAAGAACTGTGAAGTGTAAGTGGATGAGAAGTGTAAGAACTGTGAAGTGTAAGTGGATGAGAAGTGTAAGAACTGTGAAGTGTAAGTGGATGAGAAGTGTAAGAACTGTGAAGTGTAAGTGGATGAGAAGTGTATGGTGTGAAATATAGGGACAGTAAAGTATAGGAGAGAGAGAGTTTGGGGAGGTGGGAGGGGAGGGGGAGGAAGCCGCGTCTAGGGGAGAGAGAGGTGACAGAAGTGTGTCGAGGGGGGTGGGGGGAAGGGGTAGGTAAGGTTAAGGAGTTCCACGTCTGCACTATCTCAGTCATTTTAAGTGACACTTGAGGGCAACAACTGAAGTCCATCCACTGCCTTACTGCTTTGTTGACAGCTTATATGGTGGCTTGGTTGACAGGTTACATGGTGGCTTGGTTGACAGGTTACATGGTGGCTTGGTTGACAGGTTACATGGTGGCTTGGTTGACAGGTTACATGGTGGCTTGGTTGACAGGTTACATGGTGGCTTGGTTGACAGGTTACATGGTGGCTTGGTTGACAGGTTACATGGTGGCTTGGTTGACAGGTTACATGGTGGCTTGGTTGACAGGTTACATGGTGGCTTGGTTGACAGGTTACATGGTGGCTTGGTTGACTGGTTACATGGTGGCTTGGTTGACAGGTTACATGGTTGCTGGCTGGCTGGTTACATGGTGGCTTGGTTGACTGGTTACATGGTTGCTGCCTGGCTGGTTACATGGTGGCTTGGTTGACTGGTTACATGGTGGCTTGGTTGACTGGTTACATGGTGGCTTGGTTGACTGGTTACATGGTGGCTTGGTTGACTGGTTACATGGTGGCTTGGTTGACTGGTTACATGGTTGCTGGCTGACTGGTTACATGGTGGCTTGGTTAACTGGTTACATGGTGGCTTGGTTGACTGGTTACACGGTAGCTGGCTGACTGGTTACATGGTTGCTGGCTGACTGGTTACATGGTGGCTTGGTTAACTGGTTACATGGTGGCTTGGTTGACTGGTTACATGGTAGCTGGCTGACTGGTTACCTGGTGGCTTGGTTGACTGGTTACATGGTTGCTTGCTGACTGGTTATATGGTGGCTTGGTTGAATGGTTACAAGGTTGCTGGCTGGCTGGTTACATGATGGCTTGGTTGATTGGTTACATGGTCGTTGGCTGACTGGTTACATGCTGGCTTGGTTGACTTGTTACATGGTTGCTGGCTGACTGGTTACATGGTGGCTTGGTTGACTGGTTACGCGGTTCTTTGACTGGTTACATGGTGGCTTGGTTGGCTGGTTACATGGTTGTTGGCTGACTGGTTACATGGTAGCTTGGTTGACTGGTTACATGGTTGCTGGCTGACTGGTTACATGGTTGCTGGCTGACTGGTTACATGGTGGCTTGGATGACTGGTTACATGGTTGCTGGATGACTGGTTACATGGTGGCTTGGTTGACTGGTTACATGGTTACTGGCTGACTGGTTACATCGTGGCTTGGTTGACTGGTTAAATGGTTGCTGGCTGACTGGTTACATGGTGGCTTGGTTGACTGGTTACATGGTTGCTGGCTGACTGGTTACATGGTGGGTTGGTTGACTGGTTACATGGTTGCTGGCTGACTGGTTACATGGTGGCTTGGTTGACTGGTTACATGGTTGCTGGCTGACTGGTTACATGGTGGCTTGGTTGACTGGTTACATGGTTACTGGTTGACTGGTTACATGGTGGCTTGGTTGACTGGTTACATGGTTGCTCGCTGACTGGTTATATGGTGGCTTGGTTGGCTGGTTACATGGTTGCTGGCTGACTGGTTACATGGTGGCTTGGTTGATTGGTTACATGGTTGCTGGCTGACTGGTTATATGGTGGCTTGGTTGACTGGTTACATGGTTGCTGGCTGACTGGTTACATAGTGGCTTCGTTTACTGGTTACATGGTTGCTGCCTGACTGGTTACATGGTGGCTTGGTTGACTGGTTACATGGTGGCTTGGTTGACTGGTTACATGGTTTCTGGCTGACTGGTTACATGGTGGCTTGGTTATCTGGTTACATGGTGGCTTGGTTGACTGGTTACATGGTTGCTGGCTGACTGGTTACATGGTGGCTTGGTTGACTGGTTACATGGTTGCTGGCTGACTGGTTATATGGTGGCTTGGTTGACTGGTTACATGGTTGCTGGCTGACTGGATATATGGTGGCTTGGTTGACTGGTTACATGGTTGCTGGCTGACTGGATATATGGTGGCTTGGTTGACTGGTTACATGGTTGCTGGCTGACTGGTTACATGGTGGCTTGGTTGACTGGTTACATGGGTGCTGGCTGACCAGTTACATGGTGGCTTGGTTGACTGGTTACATGGTTGCTGGCTGGCTGACTGGTTACATGGTGGCTTGGTTGGCTGGTTACATGGTTGCTGGCTGACTGGTTACATGGTGGCTTGGTTGATTGGTTACATGGTTGCTGGCTGACTGGTTATATGGTGGCTTGGTTGACTGGTTACATGGTTGCTGGCTGACTGGTTACATAGTGGCTTCGTTTACTGGTTACATGATTGCTGGCTGACTGGTTACATGGTGGCTTGGTTGACTGGTTACATGGTGGCTTGGTTGACTGGTTACATGGTGGCTTGGTTGACTGGTTACATGGTTTCTGGCTGAGTTACATGGTGGCTTGGTTATCTGGTTACATGATGGCTTGGTTGACTGGTTACATGGTTGCTGGCTGACTGGTTACATGGTGGCTTGGTTGACTGGTTACATGGTTGCTGGCTGACTGGTTACATGGTGGCTTGGTTGACTGGTTACATGGTTGCTGGCTGACTGGATATATGGTGGCTTGGTTGACTGGTTACATGGTTGCTGGCTGACTGGTTACATGGTGGCTTGGTTGACTGGTTACATGGTTGCTGGCTGACCAGTTACATGGTGGCTTGGTTGACTGGTTACATGGTTGCTGGCTGGCTGACTGGTTACATGGTGGCTTGGTTGACTGGTTACATGGTTGCTGGCTGACGGTTACATGGTGGCTTGGTTGACTGGTTACATGGTTGCTGGCTGACTGGTTATATAGTGACTTGGTTGACTGGTTACATGGTTGCTGGCTAACTGGTTATATGGTGGCTTGGTTGACTGGTTACATGGTTACTGGTTGACTGGTTACATGGTGGCTTGGTTGACAGGTTACATGGTTGCTGGCTGACTGGTTACATGGTGGCTTGGTTGACTGGTTACATGGTTGCTGGCTGGCTGACTGGTTACATCGTGGCTTGGTTGACTGGTTACATGGTTACTGGCTGACTAGTTACATGGTGGCTTCGTTTACTGGTTACATGGTTGCTGGCTGACTGGTTACATGGTGGCTTGGTTGACTGGTTACATGGTGGCTTGGTTGACTGGTTACATGGTTTCTGGCTGACTGGTTACATGGTGGCTTGGTTAACTGGTTACATGGTGGCTTGGTTGACTGGTTACATGGTTGCTGGCTGACTGGTTACATGGTGGCTTGGTTGACTGGTTACATGGTTGCTGGCTGACTGGTTACATGGTGGCTTGGTTGACTGGTTACATGGTTGCTGGCTGACTGGATATATGGTGGCTTGGTTGACTGGTTACATGGTTGCTGGCTGACTGGTTACATGGTGGCTTGGTTGACTGGTTACATGGTTGATGGCTGACCAGTTACATGGTGGCTTGGTTGACTGGTTACATGGTTGCTGGCTGGCTGACTGGTTACATGGTGGCTTGGTTGACTGGTTACATGGTTGCTGGCTGACTGGTTATATGGTGGCTTGGTTGACTGGTTACGTGGTTGCTGGCTGACGGTTATATGGTGGCTTGGTTGACTGGTTACATTGTTGCTGGCTGAATGGTTATATAGTGACTTGGCTGACTGGTTACATGGTTGCTGGCTGAGTGGTTATATGGTGGCTTGGTTGACTTGTTACATGGTTACTGGTTGACTGGTTACATGGTGGTTTGGTTGACTGGTTACATGGTTGCTGGCTGACTGGTTACATGGTTGCTGGCTGACTGCTTACATGGTTGCTGGCTGACTTGTTACATGGTTGCTTGGTTGACTGGTTACATGGTTGCTGGCTGACTTGTTACATGGTTGCTTGGTTGACTGGTTACATGGTTGCTGGCTGACTTGTTACATGGTTGCTTGGTTGACTGGTTACATGGTTGCTGGCTGACTGGTTACATGGTGGCTTGGTTGACTGGTTACATGGTTGCTGGCTGACTTGTTACATGGTGGCTTGGTTGACTGGTTACATGGTTGCTGGCTGAATAAGTTGTTGAATCACTTGCAAGTTAAACAGCTGACTTGTAAAACATATGAGTAACCGGATGAATGACTTAATGAATGGTTGAACAGCTGGATGATGGAATGGCTGGCTAGCTGAATGAAAGGATAATTGAATAAGACAGAGCTTCCCCAGAGCTGGTATGAATGACTGGATGGTTGAATGAATGTATGGATGATTGAATGAGTGGGTGGATGGTTAATTACTGAATAGATAACAGAATGGTTGAATGAAGGACTGAACAGACGACTGAATGGTTGAATGAGCGCCTGGTTGCATGCCAGGTTGGCAGTCATCGCCGGCACCAAGAAGAGGGCTGGCACCCGTGGCAGTTACAACACTATCAGTCTCAACTAACAATTAAGAACCGCACCAAGAGAGAATAAATTACAAAATACCTCTATAATAATCAAATATAATTTCACGTGCTAAGTCAGATATAATAAATATACCTCATTATTATCACGATTGTTATTATTATTGCTATTCTTGGCTGCAGGAGCAAGACACGCCGTGCCCGTGAGAAAGTGTGGGAGTATGGAGGTGACAGGAGTAATACATTACACGAGAGATAGAAGCTGTAAGGAGGGCCCTCTGACAGGTGAAGCAGGTTGAGGCTTGTAACGGCAAACATTTCACAAATAAATCACAACTTGTGAGTTACAATTTACAATACCCTGGTTATAACATACAAGTTACAATACCCTGGCTGTAACAAGTCACAATACCCTGTCTGTGACATGTTTTTTATTGACACATCGGCCATTTCCCACCAAGGTAGGGTGACCTTCATCATCATTCACTACAACACTGTCTTGCCAGAGGCATGCTTACACTGTTAAAACACTGCAACATATCAACATACCTCCTTCAAATCACAGGCACTGTACTTCCAACCTCCAGGACTGAAGTCCGGCTAACTGGTTTTCCTGAATCCCTTCATAAATGTTACTTGGTTCACACTCCAACAGCACATCATGCCATCAAAACTATTTGTCTCCGCTTGCTCCTAACACGCTCACACACGCTTGCTGGAAGTCCAAGCCCCTTGCACACAAAACTTAATTTATCCCCTCCCTCCAACCTTTCCTAGGGCGACCCCTACTCAACCTTCCTTCCACTACAGATTTATACGCTCTCCCAGTCATTCTAATTCGTTCCATCCTCTCCACATGTCTGAACCACCTCAGCAACCCCTCTCCATCCCTCTGGATAATACTTTTAGTAACCACAGTCCACACTGCCCTCAGACATGACATCTCCACTGCCTACAGCTTTCTCCTGGTTACAACATTCACCGCCCATGCTTCACACCCATATAAGAGCGTTGGTATAACTATACTCTCATACATTCCCCTCTTTGCTTCCATGGATAACGTTCTTTGTCTCCACACACTCCACAGTATATCACTCACCTTCTTCCCCTCATCAATTTTACGATTCACCTGTCTTTCACAGATCCACCTGCTGACAAGTCCGCCCCCAAATATCTGAATACATGAACTTCCTACATACCCCCTCCCTGTAGATATCCAGTCTTTTATTACCTAATTTTTTATCCTGATCACCTTAACAAGGAACAGTACTCTGGCTGTAACATACAAGGCACAGTACCCTGGCTGTAACATACAAGGCACAGTACCCTGGCTGTAACATACAAGGAACAGTACTCTGGCTGTAACATACAAGGAACAGTACTCTGGCTGTAACATACAAGGCACAGTACCCTGGCTGTAACATAAAAGGCACAGTACCCTGGCTGTAACATACAAGGAACAGTACTCTGGCTGTAACATACAAGGAACAGTACTCTGGCTGTAACATACAAGGAACAGTACCCTGGCTGTAACATACAAGGAACAGTACCCTGGCTGTAACATACAAGGAACAGTACCCTGGCTGTAACATACAAGGAACAGTACTCTGGCTGTAACATACAAGGAACAGTACTCTGGCTGTAACATACAAGGAACAGTACTCTGGCTGTAACATACAAGGCACAGTACCCTGGCTGTAACATACAAGGAACAGTACCCTGGCTGTAACATACAAGGCACAGTACCCTGGCTGTAACATACAAGGCACAGTACCCTGGCTGTAACATACAAGGCACAGTACCCTGGCTGTAACATACAAGGAACAGTACTCTGGCTGTAACATACAAGGCACAGTACCCTGGCTGTAACATACAAGGCACAGTACCCTGGCTGTAACATACAAGGCACAGTACCCTGGCTGTAACATACAAGGCACAGTACCCTGGCTGTAACATACAAGGCACAGTACCCTGGCTGTAACATACAAGGAACAGTACCCTGGCTGTAATAAACAAGGCACAGTACCCTGGCTGTAACATACAAGGAACAGTACCCTGGCTGTAACATACAAGGCACAGTACCCTGGCTGTAACATACAAGGAACAGTACGCTGGCTGTAACATACAAGGAACAGTACCCTGGCTGTAACATACAAGGCACAGTACCCTGGCTGTAACATACAAGGAACAGTACTCTGGCTGTAACATACAAGGCACAGTACCCTGGCTGTAACATACAAGGCACAGTACCCTGGCTGTAACATACAAGGAACAGTACTCTGGCTGTAACATACAAGGCACAGTACCCTGGCTGTAACATACAAGGCACAGTACTCTGGCTGTAACATACAAGGAACAGTACTCTGGCTGTAACATACAAGGAACAGTACCCTGGCTGTAACATACAAGGAACAGTACCCTGGCTGTAACATACAAGGAACAGTACCCTGGCTGTAACATACAAGGAACAGTACTCTGGCTGTAACATACAAGGAACAGTACTCTGGCTGTAACATACAAGGAACAGTACCCTGGCTGTAACATACAAGGAACAGTACCCTGGCTGTAACATACAAGGAACAGTACCCTGGCTGTAACATACAAGGCACAGTACCCTGGCTGTAACATACAAGGCACAGTACCCTGGCTGTAACATACAAGGAACAGTACCCTGGCTGTAACATACAAGGCACAGTACCCTGGCTGTAACATACAAGGCACAGTACCCTGGCTGTAACTACAAGGCACAGTACCTGTAACATACAAGGAACAGTACTCTGGCTGTAACATACAAGGCACAGTACCCTGGCTGTAACATACAAGGCACAGTACCCTGGCTGTAACATACAAGGAACAGTACCCTGGCTGTAACATACAACCCTGGCTGTAACATACACAGTACCCTGGCTGTAACATACAAGGAACAGTACCCTGGCTGTAACATACAAGGAACAGTACCCTGGCTGTAACATACAAGGCACAGTACCCTGGCTGTAACATACAAGGCACAGTACCCTGGCTGTAACATACAAGGCACAGTACCCTGGCTGTAACATACAAGGCACAGTACCCTGGCTGTAACATACAAGGCACAGTACCCTGGCTGTAACATACAAGGCACAGTACCCTGGCTGTAACATACAAGGCACAGTACCCTGGCTGTAACATACAAGGCACAGTACCCTGGCTGTAACATACAAGGCACAGTACCCTGGCTGTAACATACAAGGCACAGTACCCTGGCTGTAACATACAAGGCACAGTACCCTGGCTGTAACATACAAGGCACAGTACCCTGGCTGTAACATACAAGGCACAGTACCCTGGCTGTAACATACAAGGCACAGTACCCTGGCTGTAACATACAAGGCACAGTACCCTGGCTGTAACATACAAGGCACAGTACCCTGGCTGTAACATACAAGGCACAGTACCCTGGCTGTGACATACGAGGCACAGTACAGTACCCTGGCTGTAACATACCAGGCACAGTACCCTGGCTGTAACATACAAGGCACAGTACCCTGGCTGTAACATACAAGGCACAGTACCCTGGCTGTAACATACAAGGCACAGTACCCTGGCTGTAACATACAAGGCACAGTACCCTGGCTGTAACATACAAGGCACAGTACCCTGGCTGTAACATACAAGGCACAGTACCCTGGCTGTAACATACAAGGCACAGTACCCTGGCTGTAACATACAAGGCACAGTACCCTGGCTGTAACATACAAGGCACAGTACCCTGGCTGTAACATACAAATCACAGTACCCTGGCTGTAACATACAGTACCCTGGCTGTAACATACACAGTACCCTGGCTGTAACATACAAGGCACAGTACCCTGGCTGTAACATACAAGGAACAGTACCCTGGCTGTAACATACAAGGCACAGTACCCTGGCTGTAACATACAAGGCACAGTACCCTGGCTGTAACATACAAGGCACAAGGCACAGTACCCTGGCTGTAACATACAAGGCACAGTACCCTGGCTGTAACATACAAGGCACAGTACCCTGGCTGTAACAAACAAGGCACAGTACCCTGGCTGTAACATACAAGGCACAGTACCCTGGCTGTAACATACAAGGCACAGTACCCTGGCTGTAACAAACAAGGCACAGTACCCTGGCTGTAACATACAAGGCACAGTACCCTGGCTGTAACATACAAGGCACAGTACCCTGGCTGTAACATACAAGGCACAGTACCCTGGCTGTAACAAACAAGGCACAGTACCCTGGCTGTAACATACAAGGAACAGTACCCTGGCTGTAATAAAAAAGGCACAGTACCCTGGCTGTAACATACAAGGAACAGTACTCTGGCTGTAACATACAAGGCACAGTACCCTGGCTGTAACATACAAGGCACAGTACTCTGGCTGTAACATACAAGGCACAGTACCCTGGCTGTAACATACAAGGAACAGTACCCTGGCTGTAACATACAAGGCACAGTACCCTGGCTGTAACATACAAGGCACAGTACCCTGGCTGTAACATACAAGGCACAGTACCCTGGCTGTAACATACAAGGAACAGTACCCTGGCTGTAACATACAAGGCACAGTACCCTGGCTGTAACATACAAGGCACAGTACCCTGGCTGTAACATACAAGGCACAGTACCCCGGCTGTAACATACAAGACACAGTACCATGGCTGTAACATACAAGGCACAGTACCATGGCTGTAACATACAAGGCACAGTACCCTGGTTGTAACATACAAGGCACAGTACCCTGGCTGTAACATACAAGGCACAGTACCCTGGCTGTAACATACAAGGCACAGTACCCTTGCTGTAACATACAGTACCCTGGCTGTAACACAGTACCCTGGCTGTAACATACAAGGCACAGTACCATGGCTGTAACATACAAGGCACAGTACCCTGGCTGTAACATACAAGGCACAGTACCCTGGCTGTAACATACAAGGCACAGTACCCTGGCTGTAACATACAAGGCACAGTACCCTGGCTGTAACATACAAGGCACAGTACCATGGCTGTAACATACAAGGCACAGTACCCTGGCTGTAACATACAAGGAACAGTACCCTGGCTGTAACATACAAGGAACAGTACCCTGGCTGTAACATACAAGGAACAGTACCCTGGCTGTAACATACAAGGCACAGTACCCCGGCTGTAACATACAAGGCACAGTACCCTGGCTGTAACATACAAGGAACAGTACCCTGGCTGTAACATAAAAGTCACAACACCCTGGCAGAAACAATTCACAAACCTTCAGATCTTACAAGCTGTGGTACATGAGAGCCCTCGCCAGGTAGATCACTTGTCACTCTTGACGACGATAACTCAATACAGAACTATACAAGAACACTTTTAAGTTAAATTAACCAGTTTTAGTTAAAAACACTCACTAAACTGTCAACAAACTTCCCGTAAGGCAGCCGGTCACTGTAAAAACATGATACATACATGAAACGGCCACAGACGTGAAGTTAAAATTCTTCTGTCTCCTTTGAAGGTAAAACATTTCGGAAAAAAGATACCTAACTGTTGCACATATGTCTTATCTATGAGCTGCAGAGCCAGCTGTATGTCAAGAGTCAAGCAGACGGTGCACAGGCCCAACACTTAAGCAGGTGACTTATGTACTCACCTAGTTGTTTTTGCGGGGTTCAAGCCTCAGCTCCTGGCCCCCGCCTCTCTGCTGGCCACTACTGGTTTCACCCTCCTGGTTCTGTGAGCCCTGCCATACCTATTCTTAAAGCTATATGTGGATTCTGCCTCTATATCACTTCGATGTTTATGTGGTTCTACCTCCTGGCCACTCTAAGGTTGAAGAAATATTTCCTAACATCCACGTGTCTCGTCTAGCTGTGACCTTGTGCACCTGAGACCCGCCTCTCCAACAGAGTCTCCTTGTCCACCCTGTCAATTCCTCCGAGTATTTTGCACGTCGTAATCATGTTATTTCTGGTCTTTCTATCCACTAGTATCGTCAGATTAAAGTCCTCTAGCGTCTCTTCAGAGTTCATACCTCTCAGCTCTGGGACTAGTTTCGTTACAAACCTTTGCACTTTATCCACTTTCTTTACATGCTTAACCAGATGCGGGCTCCATGCTGGCGCTGCATACTCCAAGATGGGCCTGACATATGCCGTTCATATGGTCGTGAATGCCACCTTATTGGTGTTCTTGAAAGTTACCCTTAAATTTGGCAGTCGTGCCGCTAGTCCTCTCTTGTAGCCAAGTTCTTACTTGGGAAATCCGAATAGTTACAGAATATATTACTTTACTGACATGGCTTGCTTAATACACTGACGAAATGTATTACATAAGAATCAAAATTTCTTAATGAGATAGGTTAGCAAGATTTCTAAAAAGATGAGGTTCTAATTCTCAAAGAGGAGAATAAGAAACTGAAAATTGATTTAGACAAATAATGGAAGGTGGTTTGAAGAACAGGGTGAAAGATGAGATGAGTAAGGTTGAGGAAGCAGTCTTGAAGGCAGCAAGTCTCTCTACTGTACTCTAGGGTGAGTGTACGGTAGTCACCAAGGAGATACAGTAGGTGCCACACAAGGTCTATGAGAGGGGGGGAGGGGTTGTGCCGGTACAGTGGCCCGGGGCCCGGCCGGTACAGTGGCCCGGGGCCCGGCCGGTACAGTGGCCCGGGCGGTACAGTGGCCCGGGGCCCGGCCGGTACAGTGGCCCGGGGCCCGGCTGGTACAGTGGCCCGGGGCCCGGCTGTGAATCTCTGAAGGGGCCCCATAGCCACAGACCTTTATTTTTATTTTTACATTTGATTTTTTTGGTAATTTCAACTATTTTTAGTTTATTTAGAAAAATAATTATGTAAAATCCACTTAGGCCCCCAGGGGCCCCAAAGCAGTCTTGCTCGGCCTTGCAAAAATTTCTCTTGGAGGTCCTGGCGACAAACTTCTATACAAATAGTTATGGATATACTCATTATCAGGATCTCTGAAATTAATTATGTATATAGCACAGTTTGTATGACAGAGAAGACGGTTAGATTGAGGGCGTGTGTCTCCTGAATGATATAGACCCCATTACATATCTTGTAACGGGAATAACCTCATCAGCTGCCTCTGTGATACTAACATGGGAGACAGAACTTTCTTACAAAATACAGGACAGCCATTAAGTTAACCGCGGCAAAGGAGGGGGATCCCAGTTATAGCCACGTAGCATTTTACCTGCAAGAGAAGGCAGTGGATGGATCTTTGGCAAGTGGTGTAATTTGCTGGCTAAACACGTACTGTAAAGAACTTGGGATAATGTCTATAATAAACATGACATATGCAATGGATGGGGTGCATTTTTTGGGGCAGGAGTGACAGCATTACTGGAAGGAGTCACTGCTGAGCTGTAGAAGACACTGAACTGGAAGGGGAAACAAATGTCTCATTACTAGGGACGGAAGGAGCTAGAGTTGCTTAGAAATTTTAGAAAACGTTCAGAAAACACTCATAAAATAGTTACTGATAAAGAAAAGACAAGGCAAACACGTAAGGGGCACATCAGTTCCCGTCTTTTAATGTTATTTTTCCTCTATAATCTACATTATCCATAATTTGTATCGCATTTGCTTTGTCTGCTCTCGTAAGGTGAAGTCCAGGATCTTTCCTTAATTCATGGTATAACTTAACAAAACTTTGAGGGCAACTGTGTTGCACAGGTCTGAGCTTTGTAAGACAAATTAAGTAAACTGCATGTGCAGGAAACATAATGCAATAATTAAACTTGGTCCAATCTTAAATGCAGGGAGATCCTACTATCATATACAGACGTATAAATTACTACACACTGATAAAGAATCAGCAGGAACGGGGCGGAGTTGTAATGTAAGTTAGGAAACAGTTAAGCTGCTGCATCACTGAAAATATAAAAGTATAATGGAGAGAGAGGGAATGTGGCTGCAGTGTACCAGAGGATGTGAAACACTAACTTGGGTGTGATCTACAGACTCCCGAACTTTCAGTGACTACTGGACGAGAGTTCAACTCCATGACACCTTGATTAGAGCAACTTACAGGAGCTCTAAAGGGTCTAGTGACTTTCTAGAAATAATCTAGGGCTGATTTTTAAATCAGCTTGAGTCAGCACCAACTAGAGGGAAATAACCTGCTGACCTGGTTCTCGCAAACTTTGGTAAACAATACAGACGATAATAAAGAACCTGAAGAAAGTAATTACAAATAAATCTCAATATCTCATGGAATTACCTTAACAACAAGAACAAAGACCCCAATTTTGAGACATCAGATTATGCGGAGGAGCTGAGAGATTACCTGCGTAGTGTGGACTGGTAACTTGACTAAGGATTATAGTGGAGACAGGACGCCAGCTGCTGATGGTTGCCAACGTCATTTTTTTTTAAAGTTTTGTACGCAAATAAGTAAGTTTATTTAGGTACACGTAAATACAGGTACACAATTTATCATGCATAGTAACATGTGTAAATTACCCATGATAACCCCCCCACACACACACACTCAAAAAAAAAGTTAGTCAAAGTGACTTAATTCCAGGTGGGTCCTTGAGGTGTACAAACTGCTCAAGCCACATACATTACTAACACAGAAATTATATCAAACATAAATTACACTAAGTAGATAGACTAAAATATTTACTGGGTAAAAAGAGGCATTTAAATGCTAATAATGGAAGAGAGTCACTTATTTACTAATATATTCAATTTAAGAAGCCTCATATTCTACGTCGAATTTATATATGAAGTATATACAGGTATACTGCAATAACTGCTGTTGGGAAATCAACACACATGTACACAAAAACAAGACATTTATTGCAGGAGACGTGTCGCCACTGGCTGGTGTATTAGCACTGAAAACCATCAGTGGCAAAACATCAAGGATGGCGAGACTATTTCCTGTATAAGAACTCAATCCCACACAAGACAGGCTGAAGACGCTGAATTTTTCAATCGTTATAAAGGGGGTAGGGGGAGTAGTGTACTAATTGAAAACCGAAATAGAGAGATGTAAATAACGTGATGAAAACAAAACAGAATCAATTTAAGTTGAAAAAATTTACCCATTAGTTACCACA
Organism: Cherax quadricarinatus; assembly: GCF_038502225.1. Classification (NCBI taxonomy): domain Eukaryota; kingdom Metazoa; phylum Arthropoda; class Malacostraca; order Decapoda; family Parastacidae; genus Cherax; species Cherax quadricarinatus. The sequence goes on from NC_091326.1 coordinate 34,160,191, forward strand.
CCCTGTAGCCAACCCCCACGACCACGCCTTGTAGGCCCCTTTTCCTGAAGGCCAACCCCTTCCCTCTTGAAGGTCCACCCTCTTCCCCAACTCCCTTGAAGCCCTACCACCCATGGAGACAACCTAGTGATGGAGATACAAATAACACTTATTAAGGCAGCCTTCACTACGCAAACATGTCTCAGCTGTACGCAATACTAATGATTTTAATTGACTACGTATCAACTAATGTTTAGAATGACCTTAAGAGGTCACTTGCTTAGGAAGACGCCAGATTTGAAAAGTGATCTGGCCAGTAGACCACGAACCGTCCTTGACAATAAAAAATAAGAACTTCCAATAGAACACCCAAGGTAAAATTATATAGCAAAAATAAGAATTACTAACTTAAACGCAACACAAATACTGGCTATCATAGAGGCCAGCAGAGAAGCCAGATGTCAGACTGACCTCCAGGTCTGGCTAGCAGGGAAGTTTGACCTCAGGTTAGGCTGTGCGAGCAAAGTTATACTATGCAGCTTACCTGGAGGAGGTTACCTGGAGGTTATTCCGGGGATCAACGCCCCCGCGGCCCGGTCCATGACCAGGCCTCCCGATGGATCAGGGCCTGATCAACTAGGCTGTTACTGCTGGCCGCACGCAGTCCGACGTACGAGCCACAGCCCGGCTGATCCGGCACTGACTTTAGGTATCTGTCCAGCTCTCTCTTGAAGGCAGCCAGGGGTTTATTGGCAATTCCCCTAATGCTTGATGGGAGGCTGTTGAACAGTTTTGGGCCCCGGACACTTATGGTGTTTTCTCTTAGTGTACCAATGGCGCCCCTACTTTTTATTGGGGGCATTTTGCATCGCCTGCCCAGTCTTTTACTTTCGTAGGGAGTGATTTCTGTGTGCAGATTTGGGACCATTCCTTCCAAGATTTTCCAAGTGTAGATTATGATATATCTCTCCCTCCTGCGTTCCAACGAGTACAAGTCAAGTGCTTCCAAGCGTTCCCAGTAGTTAAGGTGCTTGACAGAACTTTACTGCACGTATAAGTTCTGTCAAGCACCTTAACTACTGGGAACGCTTGGAAGCACTTGACTTGTACTCGTTGGAACGCAGGAGGGAGAGATATATCATAATCTACACTTGGAAAATCTTGGAAGGAATGGTCCCAAATCTGCACACAGAAATCACTCCCTACGAGTGATTTCTGTGTGCGTCGAATTGTCTCGAAGAATATGAAGATGAAGCATGAGAATGGAGTCTTAAATACAGTAAGGTGAGATGTGGATGATCTCTAAGACGCTGCTGGCGTCGGGGTCCACTAGTAGAAGCAAGATGGGTATTGCAGTAACCGTACTGGCCCATGCTAGGCAGGTCCCTCTCGAATCCAACCTTTCTCACTCATCATTAGTGATTAAGTAATGAAGCTGTGGAAGATGTCTTCTGTACCATCGTACCGGAATACTGCTGTACATTAACATCAAGCACCTTAACTACTGGGAACGCTTGGAAGCACTTGACTTGTACTCGTTGGAACGCAGGAGGGAGAGATATATCATAATCTACACTTGGAAAATCTTGGAAGGAATGGTCCCAAATCTGCACACAGAAATCACTCCCTACGAAAGTAAAAGACTGGACAGGCGATGCAAAATGCCGCCAATAAAAAGTAGGGGCGCCATTGGTACACTAAGAGAAAACACCATAAGTGTCCGGGGCCCAAAACTGTTCAACAGCCTCCCATCAAGCATTAGGGGAATTGCCAATAAACCCCTGGCTGCCTTCAAGAGAGAGCTGGACAGATACCTAAAGTCAGTGCCGGATCAGCCGGGCTGTGGCTCGTACGTCGGACTGCGTGCGGCCAGCAGTAACAGCCTAGTTGATCAGGCCCTGATCCATCGGGAGGCCTGGTCATGGACCGGGCCGCGGGGGCGTTGATCCCCGGAATAACCTCCAGGTAACCGTCATGTTACTGTATCTGACAGGCGTGCTGAAAATGGTATACAATACCGAAAAATTGATTAGCCTACAATCCATTCTCTGTATCTGACTAAAGAGGTTTACCGCGGAGGCGAAACCTTTCAACAATAAAGATAGCCAACTGTTGCAAATGTCTTACTAATAAACCTGTCGGTATTATATACCATCTTCAGGATAAGGAGTTAAAGTTATATCTGAAAACCTCGAAGAAGGATAAGATAAACTCAGCTAACCACTGTGAGAACCCCCCCCCCCCTACTGGGTTCAGTGTTGCAGGAAATATTAGGAGGAAGAGAGACTAATTACTTACCAAGTACTACTATATTTAACAAAGTAAAACAAATGGATCCATTACACATAACGTAATTTATAAATGCACTAAAAAATTATGAGAAAGTTAATGTTAGATAAAAAGACGCAAGTGCAGCTAATGTGACATTTTACTGAGACAACGTTTCGCTCTCCAGGAGCTCTGTCAAGCCGTAACGGCTTGATAAAGCTCCTGGAGAGCGAAACGTTGTCACAATACAATGCCACATTAGTTGCACTTGTGTTCCTTTACCTAACATATTGTCGATAATCCTACCAACATTAACACAAGTTAATGCCTAGTATTAAATTTTTTTCTGGAGGTTACCTGGAGGTTATTCCGGGGATCAACGCCCCCGCGGCCCGGTCCATGACCAGGCCTCCCGATGGATCAGGGCCTGATCAACTAGGCTGTTACTGCTGGCCGCACGCAGTCCGACGTACGAGCCACAGCCCGGCTGATCCGGCACTGACTTTAGGTATCTGTCCAGCTCTCTCTTGAAGGCAGCCAGGGGTTTATTGGCAATTCCCCTAATGCTTGATGGGAGGCTGTTGAACAGTTTTGGGCCCCGGACACTTATGGTGTTTTCTCTTAGTGTACCAATGGCGCCCCTACTTTTTATTGGCGGCATTTTGCATCGCCTGCCCAGTCTTTTACTTTCGTAGGGAGTGATTTCTGTGCGCAGATTTGGGACCATTCCTTCCAAGATTTTCCAAGTGTAGATTATGATATGTGGATCAGGATCTGATCAACCAGGCTGTTCATTAATATATTTTCGGTTTATTTTGCACATGAAGACTGCAGACTCTCCAGTGGAGAGACCCCTCAAGGGACGTTCCTTGATGCTAGTGAGGGGCTCTTGATCTAGGGAATGGGATCTGCGCTCTAGTTCCCTGAATTAAGCCTGAATACTTTCTATTCCCCCCCACAGGCGCTGTATAATCCTACGGGTTTAGCGCTTCCCCATGATTATCATAATAATCCAGTGTAGAGAGGAGACTGTGACTGTGTATTAAGCAAGTGGTGAAAAGAATTTAAGAACAATGGCCAGAACTTTTATTGTTGTTTATATCTGCTGCATTAGAAGATGGCATTCTTAGGGCAAGAATTACAGAGGAATTACAAAATCCCATTACAAAAATGTACTATGCTTTCTTAGTTTACATTTTGCCTGACATCAATAAGCTCAAACTGGAGCATCAAACAGAAATATTTAGAATCCATTAGTTTCAGAATTCTATTAATACTAGTGTTAAAGGGATTCTCTGTAATTTTATCAAACGAGAAATTTTGAAACTTAATGATATACTTAAAATCAATATTAATGATCTTTCAACTGTAGAAGCATTTGCCTGGATAATTCAACAGAATTTTCCCGGAAAGAATTGCAAAACGGAGAGCGAAACGTTTCCACAATAAAATGTCACATTAACTGCGTCTGTGTCCTTTTACTTAACATATTATCGGTAATTCTACCAATATTGAATTTCTATGCTTGTCTTACAAAGCAGATGTTTCAAGGCTTTTTGTGAAATATTTACAAAATTGGAGTTGCTTGAGGCGCTGGACCCAGATATTGTTATTGACGGAAGATCTAAAATCATCCCACTAGTCATGAAATTTTCTAACCTAGTCGATGAAGAACATTATGAACAAATAAATAAAGAATGGAGGGAGCTAACAGTGCAAGATCAACTTCCTAATGATGACAAAATGCTTGAAAAGATCGGATTTAACACATCCCAAGAAAACTACGGTGACAATTATCAAGTCTTCTTTCACTGCCTCATTCTTCAGCAGCTGCTGAAAAATAATTGTCCTTAATCAACAATACTAAATGCGTTAAGATCCAAATTTTTAAGTCATTTAACTGCACCAGGTTGGATCCACCAAAAGAACTTTGTGAATGAATAAATTAATTAAAAATGGTATAGTGATGAAGCAGTTGAATTATTATTATTATTATTATTATTATTATTATTATTATTAAAGATTCGCCGGTATTCTCCCGGCCCGGGCCTTTTCCAAGTGGTGGCCCGGCCTTGCCTCCCTGTCTTGGGAGTGTGATGAATGGTTTAGAAAACCGACAAGTTGAAGAATTGAGACACTTATGCAACACATGGGAAACTTTATTGAAGAAACGTTTCGCCACACAGTGGCTTCATCAGTCCAATACAAAGTAGAAATGGGTAAGGAGAGTAGAAGTATGAGGTAATCAGTCCCTCAACCTGGATTCGATGTGTTCAGTCCATCACTTGTCGGTTTTCTAAACCATTCATCACATCTGTCAGACACTGCAACATCATGGAATCTTGGTACAAAGACTTCAACGCTTGCCCAAACCTTTGGACGATGACCTACTTACATTAGTGGCAGGTCCCACTAAGATCCCGCCTCCTCCTGCTTCAACTCATCTCACCGCAGTATATAAGCCACCTCTCTGGCCCTATGCTGCACTTACTACAAGAGTGATGGACTGAACACATCGAATCCAGGTTGAGGGACTGATTACCTCATACTTCTACTCTCCTTACCCATGTCTTGGGAGTGTCTGAAACCTAAGTCTCGCATGGGAGAAGGTACAAGTACCTCCTCATCTTTGGGACCAACTGTCCCCAGGTCTAACCACAAACTAGGCCTCTCTGGTCTGCCATCCCCGCCCCAAGGGGGCTAATGGGAATGACAGTCTTGTGAGCTGGAAGCTCGGGCTCAGGCACCTACCCTACCCTAGAAGAGCTAGGCTTGGTGTCGATGCAGTTGAAGAAAAGTTCTCTTAACTAAGTTGGAAGTATCTCCTCCATTTCCATGTTTTAGTAAGATGTAATGTATGTTAAATAGATTTTCTTTCCTGTTTAAGATGTTTTAAAGGATTTATATATTGATTCTTAAAATTTGTTACGTTTTTGTATTTCTTGGTACTTTTTCATGAAAAGTTTGGTACTATTACAAAATATATTCTGACAGCCCTGCGTACACTGTGACTCTGAGTGCACACACATGAACAGTGATATACATCACAAAATATATAAACTGTGTAAGGAGGATATGAATGATAAATTAGACACATGTGCAACTCTTGGGTGTCTTTTTTGAGGAAACGTTTCGCCACACAGTGGCTTCATCAGTCCATACAAAGGAGAAATGTGAAGAACAGGAGGAGAATGAGGTAATCAGTTCCTTAACCTATTCAAGATTGATGGACTGACCACCTCGACTCAAGATTGAGGGACTGATTACTTTATTCTCTTCCTGTTCTTCACGTTTCTCCTTTGTATGGACTGATGAAGCCACTGTGTGGCGAAACGTTTCCTCAATAAAGATACCCAAGAGTTGCACATGTTGTGCAAAGAAAGGTATAAAATACCGACAATATGAAAGTTAAGACACATGTGCAACATCTGGATATCTTTATTGTAGTAGACGTTTCGCCATCCAGTGGCTTTATCAATACAGATTCTAGGACATAATAGGAAGACAGTAGAACTATATACAAAAGATGAGGTAATCAGTCCCTCGGCCTTGGAGTTAGTGTTCACAGCATCGTGGTGGAGGAGAGTCTGCACATGTGTCTAATTTATCAACGTATCGGTTCTCTGAACCAATTTATCAACGTATCGGTTCTCTGAACCATTCATCTACAAGAGGATATGAATAACATCACCTGAAGGTCACTGTCCCGCCCCCAAGTGTATACCTTTGAAGAGTTTCGAGAGTTTCACTACTCTCGGAGCCCGGCCATGGGCCAAGGTTATGCAAATTTGCATGCCAATAATTTTGCATAAACTAATCTGGCAACCTAACCTTGATAAAAATATAGAACACGTTGATATCCATAACCCAAGAAGCTGCACAGGTATATTTCACAGGTGTTCTCAGTAAAGGGAAAATGAAAGAGAATCTCGACTCACTTCATGAGTGAAGAGAACAAAATGGAAATAATGAAGATGGTCTAAATAACAAGGTATTACAAATATTTAACCATGATAGAACTCGCAGATTCATAAATATATTACTAGGATAAATTTAGATACAAATTTCCAAGAATCGTCATTTAGACAAGCACTTCGTGTAGCTTTAAAAATAGATTAGATAAGCGAGAGAGAATATCACTTGCACACGCAGTTCCACTGCTACAATGTTTTTACATTAGGAAACCTATCCTCACTGAACTAGGCTAATTATCCTAGTTTAAATAATAATCTTTATTATTTAAAGTAAAATCTGTACAACGATTTTTCAGGGCACACATGTTTAAGGTATATAACAATAGTACAAGATGAAGATTTGACCCGATGAAATAAGTGACTGATTTTCGCTCAGGTACTCAACGTGTTTCACTTACGCTTAAAAAAAAAAAAATCTACTTCTACTTTAAGTTGGGTTACATAAATCTATAAAGAAAATGCATTACGAAAATAAATCGATATGTCTGGCCACGATGTGACTGAACGTAACCGATGTTCATTAACTGTTCAATGATTGTATTAAGTTCTTACTTGAGTTGTTGTAACCATGGTCAAACATGTGTAACGCTATAAGTGACAGTGATGATGAAGACAGCTGGCTTGGCGTGGCTTGGCATGGTGGATGGTTTGGCTTGGCTTGGCCTGGCCTGGCTTGGCTTGGCTTGGCTTGGCTTGGCGTGGCTTGGCTTGGCGTGGTGGATGGCGCCTCCTGGGGTCTTGGCCGAGTGATGACATGAGTTGAGAAGGACACTGGCGAGCAACATGCAGTTATGCAACATGTGAATTAACGCACCTCACGTGTAGCTGTGATTGTCAACACTACACTCGTGTTATTGTAACTACATGACCACCGCCACCATGCCAATGATACTGCCATATTACTGACACCAACACACTACTACCGCCACAATAACATTGCGACAGCTGCCATGAAACTACCATTAAAGTACTGACGCCACTACACTACAGCTGCCAATCAACAGCTGCTAATCAACAGGATATTAACCATTCGGAAGACCCCTGTAACAATGTTGACAGGTCCCTCTCAAACCCATCTCACCCCAGTTGTACTACTACTACGACTACTACCCTCGCGGCTTCCCACCCGACTCCTACCACTATATAAACCAGTTTCTTAATTACCTCTGTATTAGGACTGAAGAAGTCACTCGTGGCGAAACGTTTCGTACAATAAATGTCTTTTTCCACACTTCGTTAATATCACGATACCATTTCTCAGGTGTCACACCATAACCACTATACTACTGTTACTACAACCGTTATAACCCACACTACTAACACCACCATCACATCACTATACCCTAGCAGCCTGCCCTGAGGTTAGACCTTGTTAATGAATGGTTCAGAGAACCGACATGTTGTTAAATTAGTCACATGTGCAACTCTTGAGTATCTTTATTGAGGAAACGTTTCGCCACACAGTGGCTTCATCAGTCCATACAAAGGAGAAACTTGAAGAACAGGAGGAGAATGAGGTAATCAGTCCCTCAACCTTGAGTCGATGTGGTCAGTCCATCAATCTTGTATGTTAGGTAAGACACATATGCAACAGTTAGGTATCTTTATTATTAATAAAGATAACTAACTGTTGCATATGTGTCTTACCTAACAACCTGTCGGTATTTTATACCATTTTAATGTTCAATCTTGTATGGACTGATGAAGCCACTGTGTGGCGAAACGTTTCCTCAGTAAAGATACCCAAGAGTTGCACATGTGTCTAATTTAACAACAGACCTTGTTAACTGCCTGTTCAACTAGGATGACTCTGCTAGCGTCCCACTAGCAGAGTCATCCTAGTTGAAAATAAGACGATGGCGCTCCAACCACCACCACTACATATATATTTGTTACCACATACCTGTGGCCGGTTTCGAGGGTTCTGCCCCCCCCCAACCAAGCCCGGTCTGGGACCAGCCGCGATGAGCATGTAGGGGTCATATAACACCATAGGTTACATGACCCCAGCCCAAAGGTTATTGTTGTTTGATTTCGAGTTAAGACATATTGGAAGAATATAGCAATTATAATGGCAAAGACAATCCCAGGAGGCCGTTGAAATTCATGAACAGTCTCACACAAATAAACTGTATATTGAAACTCGGTGATAAAAATCGCCTCAAGCCTGCAAATAGTGGAGCCGACAATAATGTGACCTATATATACACTGGCTCCCTCATCTTCATGTTAGTGTGACTATTTAATGGTCCAAGTCGGACCGAAACATCGTCATAAGCTTCTTTCTCCTATATACGGGTTATTTGTGTAATGTGACCTGGTACGAAAGATATCGGTGTCTAAAACCAAATTCAAATAATAACCTAACCGAAGTTCAGAATTGATCCTGAGTACACTGGTGCTGAGAAAACAGCTACGACGGTATTTTTTATCAAATTATATGTCAGAACATTTCACGTTCAAGGAGCAAGACAATGTTATCACTGCAACTGCAAGAAAATGATAGATTATATAACAAGAACCTTCAAAACAAGAGATGCCAAGCCAATGATGTTACTCTTCAGATCACTCGTCCTCTCTGGGCTAGAATACTGTTGTGTACTAACGACCCCCTTCAAGGGAGTGCTTGAAATCCCTTGAACTGTATTCCTCAGAACGTAGGAAAGAATGATAAATTATAATGCACACCTGGAAAACACTGGAGGGGGTGATCCCAAACCTGCACGCCGAATTAACTGCAGGAAAACTCCAGGTAACTTCAACAATCACAACTGGGATAAAAAAAAATATCAGGTCCTTAACGATACATGTTAGGAAGATATATCGAATAGAATGGATCAGAACCAGTGTCTCGAGAGCATTACCAAGCACCACTAACGAAAACTAATGTAATATGTAAAGTAAAAAGAAAGACGATCCAATGTACAGGCGAAAACGAAGACTCACAACAGTTAGTTCTCGAAGGCTCCAGGGTATCAAGAGCCCGTCGTCTCAACTCCAGACATGCCACTGTTGTACAGTCTAATGGATAGCTCTTGAAGGAGCCTTGAAGAGTTAAAATATGAGTTACACGCGCTGCAAGTAGTGGCTGCACGTTTTATGTTCTTGAGCCAAACTATTTTGTTATCGTCCATTTTATATTTATAGCTCTTCCACTGTAAGCCAACTTAACCTAACCCAACCCAAGAAATAAACTGCAATCCTTAAGTGAAAGTGTGAGAAAGTGTGACATAGTTATTAGGAGGCCGGGATGAAAGTGGACAGCAGCACTGGTTACAAGCATACACGTTCCTGAATTCAAATTGGATAAATTATACAGAGTTTAGGAGACAAAGGGGGCTGAAACCAATTAATAAAATTAAGAAATACTTAATAATTCTTAGCGTATGCAAAATCCAGGGCAAAAACCACATTCAATATTGGGTCCTTGATCAACTGAGATGGAACTTAAACTGATGACAGAAAAAAAAATTAGTGAAATACTGAAATCTCAATACAACTCTTGTGTTCAGTAACTTGTTAATCAGACTAAAACGTTAACATTTCGAAAAAGTTTTTCACGAACTGAGACTCAAAGCCTTACCAACATCTCCAAAAGTTCCCACAAAACCCCAACCATACTCCGGCCACAGACAACAACCATACTCCGGCCACAGACAACAACCATACTCCGGCCACAGACAACAACCATACTCCGGCCACAGACAACAACCATACTCCGACCACAGACAACAACCATACTCCGGCCACAGACAACAACCATACTCCGGCCACAGACAACAACCATACTCCGGCCACAGACAACAACCATACTCCGGCCACAGACAACAACCATACTCCGGCCACAGACAACAACCATACTCCGACCACAGACAACAACCACACTCCGGCCACAGACAACAACCACACTCCGGCCACAGACAACAACCACACTCCGGCCACAGACAACAACCATACTCCGACCACAGACAACAACCATACTCCGGCCACAGACAACAACCATACTCCGGCCACAGACAACAACCATACTCCGGCCACAGACAACAACCATACTCCGGCCACAGACAACAACCATACTCCGGCCACAGACAACAACCATACTCCGGCCACAGACAACAACCATACTCCGGCCACAGACAACAACCATACTCCGACCACAGACAACAACCATACTCCGGCCACAGACAACAACCATACTCCGGCCACAGACAACAACCATACTCCGGCCACAGACAACAACCATACTCCGGCCACAGACAACAACCATACTCCGGCCACAGACAACAACCATACTCCGGCCACAGACAACAACCATACTCCGGCCACAGACAACAACCATACTCCGGCCACAGACAACAACCATACTCCGGCCACAGACAACAACCATACTCCGGCCACAGACAAAAACCATACTCCGGCCACAGACAACAACCATACTCCGGCCACAGACAACAACCATACTCCGGCCACAGACAACAACCATACTCCGGCCACAGACAACAACCATACTCCGGCCACAGACAACAACCATACTCCGGCCACAGACAACAACCATACTCCGGCCACAGACAACAACCATACTCCGGCCACAGACAACAACCATACTCCGACCACAGACAACAACCACACTCCGGCCACAGACAACAACCATACTCCGGCCACAGACAACAACCATACTCCGACCACAGACAACAACCATACTCCGGCCACAACAACAACCATACTCCGGCCACAGACAACAACCATACTCCGGCCACAGACAACAACCATACTCCGGCCACAGACAACAACCATACTCCGGCCACAGACAACAACAACAACCATACTCCGGCCACAGACAACCATACTCCGGCCACAGACAACAACCATACTCCGGCCACAGACAACAACCATACTCCGGCCACAGACAAAAACCATACTCCGGCCACAGACAACAACCATACTCCGGCCACAGACAACAACCATACTCCGGCCACAGACAACAACCATACTCCGGCCACAGACAACAACCATACTCCGGCCACAGACAACAACCATACTCCGACCACAGACAACAACCACACTCCGGCCACAGACAACAACCACACTCCGGCCACAGACAACAACCACACTCCGGCCACAGACAACAACCATACTCCGACCACAGACAACAACCATACTCCGGCCACAGACAACAACCATACTCCGGCCACAGACAACAACCATACTCCGGCCACAGACAACAACCATACTCCGGCCACAGACAACAACCATACTCCGGCCACAGACAACAACCATACTCCGGCCACAGACAACAACCATACTCCGGCCAGACAAAACCCATACTCCGGCCACAGACAACAACCATACTCCGGCCACAGACAACAACCATACTCCGGCCACAGACAACAACCATACTCCGGCCACAGACAACAACCATACTCCGGCCACAGACAAAAACCATACTCCGGCCACAGACAACAACCATACTCCGGCCACAGACAACAACCATACTCCGGCCACAGACAACAACCATACTCCGGCCACAGACAACAACCATACTCTGGCCACAGACAACAACCATACTCCAGCCACACAACAACCATACTCCGGCCACAGACAACAACCATACTCCAGCCACAGTCAACAACCATACTCCAGCTACAGACAACAACCATACTCCAGCCACAGACAACAACCATACTCCAGCCACAGACAACAACCATACTCCAACCACAGACAATAATGTTCGGTGAAGTTTTTAATTCAGTTATTCTGTTAAGGAATAACGGAAATAAAAACTAGATCAGAAGTGAAACTGTAACGACTCAGAAAAACTAACGAGGCCCTAGCAGCAGAGAATCTCACTTTCAAGGATCACAAGTGCCATAATCATGAGAAAAATAAGATGGATAATGAGGCCCTTTAAATAAGAGATGTCAAGCCAATGATGATCCTATTTAAGTCACATGTTCTCTATAGGCTGTACAGTGACAACTCCTTTTAAGGCAGGAGAAATCCCAAGTTGGAAAACTTAAAGAGAACCTTCACTGCTCGTATAAATTCTATCAAACATCTGAAGAACTTGGGAACACAAAGTCCTTTAAACTGTACTCTTGGGAATGTAGGCGAGAAAGATACCTTCATAAACTACATCTGGAAAATTCTGGAGGCACTGGTCCTAAATCTGCACAATGAGATGACTACATATGAAAGTAAGAAGCTTGAAAGCCGGTGCAAGATGCCACCAATGAAAAGCGGGAGCACGATGAGTACACTAAGGAGAGAATCCAACAAGTGCATATGGGGAACTACCAACAAACTCTTAGCAGTCTTAAAAGAGGAAACTTAGTAAGTTCCTCAACTCAGTTTCTGATCAGCCAGACTGTGGTGTATATATGCACTACATGTGACTGGCACCAACAGCAGGGTCGATCAGGCCAACAACCAGGAGGCTTGGTCTAGAATTGGGCTGCGAAGGCAGTAACTTCCAGTAGGCAAGTAAGACAGCATTACTTGAAGGGACTGTCACCACAGCCTGGAGCATTACACCAGTAACCAGTACAGTAACTGACTTCAAGGGTTTCTCCACATTGGTAGCCCGGCCCGGGGCCTACTCAACCAGGTTGTTGTTGTCAGCAGCTTGTTAGCCCATATAACCATCACAGTAAGAGTGATGCGTCATTTGCCTGAGTCCACCTGTATTATCTTACATAACAGTATTTACTTTCCAGCGTACTAGGCCATAATAATATATACGAGGATTTAACAAAAGCTCCTGGACTGCCGAAAAAAATATGTAGGCTTACCTAATTACTTAGTTGAAGTTGTCTCCCTTCCTGAAGCATTTCTGGATCTCTTCTTTCCTAACGGCATCTAATGCGGCCTGAGATTCTGCTCGATTTGGAGTGTTGAGAGTGTGGACGACCGCCATGTTTGTGACCAGGAAATGATGTCGTTTTGGTCTTGAGACAGCAATCAGAGCACAAATTTCACAGCCACTCTCTTCATGTTCAAATTTTCACTCAAAATGCTTTGACACGACCTTATAAGGAATCATTTACAATGTCCTGGATACTCTGACGACCATCTTTGTGAATGACCTTCCTAACATTTTCAATGCTGACTTCTGTTTTTGACGTTGATGAACAACCAGAGTATTCACCATCCTCAACTGATGTTCCTCCTGCTTTGAATCGCTAAAACTATTCAAAACACTGCGTCCAACCCTTTACTTCATCAGCAAATACTTGCTGGAGCATTTCTTGAGTTTCACTAGCCTTTTTTACCCAGCTTGAAACAGAATTTTATATACACACATACTTTTCTTTCTTTCAAAGATTTCATTCTCACACAAAAAAATCAAAACGCACTGACAACGTGACAAAAAATACCCATCTAACCTCAACAGAATGACCGACCACATTGAAACTCGCAGCGTGATCTACACCGCCACCATATTTCACCCAGGAAGCACGCGAAAATTCTAGTCAGAAAATTTTTGATAGCACAACGTATTGTACCCTTCTACCGTTATCAAAAAAAAAATGAACCAAACATTAATGTAATTACTTATGGTTACGGTTAAATTATATATATTACCATAAAAATGGCAGTAAAGCAATTGCCAAAAACTATAGAGCGATAGAGCTGTCATCCCACATTATCAAGATTTTTGAAAGGGTCTCAAGAAGCAGGGCTGCCAATCACCTGGAACCCATCAGTAGTACAATCTTGATCAGCACGAGTTTAGAACAGGTCGTACTTGCCTCTCGCAATTGCTGATGTATGACATGGTTTTGGATGCACTTAAAGACAAGTTAAATGCAGATGCAGTGTACACCGACTTTGCAAAAGCCTTTGACAACTGCGACCATGAAAAAAAAGAGTTCATAAAATAAGAGCTTAACAAAGAACCGGTTAGGTGGGCAGATGGATATTTAACTTGTAAAGTAAAAGGACACAAGTGCAACTAATGTGACATTTATTGTGGCAACGTTTCGCTCTCCAGGAGCTTTATCAAGCCATTACAGTGTAATGGCTTGATAAAGCTCCTGGAGAGCGAAACGTTGCCACAATAAATGTCACATTAGTTGCACTTGTGTCCTTTTACTTTACATATTGTCGGTAATTCTACCAACTTTATTACGATATTTAACTTCCAAGCAAATAGAAACCAAAGCGTAATAGTAACCGGAGTGAAATCAAAGGCGGTTACAATGAAGAGTTCTGTTCCCCAAGGCACAGTACTCGTTCCGCTTCTCTTCCTCATATCTGATAGACGGATATAAACCATAGCACTGTTGTAGTTGGGTATTCCTACCCATTCCTGTTCCCCATGCCTACCAATAGGGGTGTCCCCACAGACCACTGTTGCCATCTCGCGGCCTTAGGCCTGGCCTCTGGGTGCGAGATGTTATCTCTCACTCACTCTGCGCTGACCCGACCTACGGACAACAGCACTCTCTCCCTCGCAAAGTTTGGGCCTGGCCCCAGGACACTCACCTACTGGCAGGCATGGGAAACAGAATGGGTAGGCACACCCAGCTACACGGTATCATCCTTTGCAGACGATACTAGAATCTACATGAGAGTGGCATCCGCTGAAGACACAACGGGCATCCAAGCTGATATAAACCAAGTCTTCCAGTGGGCCACTGACAACAATATGATGCTGAACGAGGTCAAATTTCAGTTTCTATACACAGAAAGATTGAAGGAATCAAGAGAAGATTGGAGCATACGACAAACTTAAACCACTTAAAATACAACGCAAATGTAATGTGACAGACCTAGCAGTAATACTGTCAGATCTCACGTTCAAGGAGCACAACAATGCTGTTATCACAACTGCAAGGAAACTGATAGGTTGGATATCTAGAACTTTCAGAATAAGAAATGTCAAGTCAATGCTGGCACTGTTTAGGTCACGCGTTCTCTCTAGGTTGGAATATTGCTGTATACTGATAAATTAGACACATGTGCAACTCTTGGGTATCTTTATTAAGGAAACGTTTCGCCACACAGTGGCTTCATCAGTCCATACACAGGAGAAGCATGAAGAACAGGAGGAGAATGAGGTAATCAGTCCCTCAACCTAGAGTCGATGTGGTCAGTCCATCAATCTTGAGTAGAATACGGCATATGAGCGGAGAAGGAGCTTATAAACCGTAGGCAGGAGAGGTGCAGCAGTCGTAGGTGGTGCCACATTTGTCCAATGTGGAAGTAGGTCGTGCCCAAGGGTTAGGCAAGCGATGAATTCCCATTAAGATCCCAAGAAGTTGCAGTGTCTGACAGGATAGTAGATGAATGGTTCACAGAACCGACATGTTGATTTATCAACATGTGTCTAATTTATCAACATGTCAGTTCTGTGAACCATTCATCTACATTGCTGTATACTAATGACCGCTTCAAGGCAGGCAAAATAGTAGAGCTGGAAAAATGTACAGAGAACCTTTAAAGTTCTAATAAACTCAGTCATGCACCTAAATTACTGGAAGCGCTTGAAGTCCCTAGAACTATACTCCTTAGAATGCATGCGAGAGCTACATCATAATCTATACCAGCAAGGTACTGGAGGAATTGGTTCCAAACCTGCACACAGAAATAACTACTTATGAACACAAGAGGCTTGGCAGACAATGCAAGAATCATCCAGTGAAAACCAAGGGAACATTGAGAACACAGAGAAAATTCAATAAGTGTAAAGAGACCGGGTTGCGGTGCATGTTGGTCTGCGGGCGGTGGGCACTAACAGCTTGATCATCAGGCCAGCAACCAGGACTGGTTTGGGACCGGACTACGGGGCCTCCGAAGGCGACTACAGGTAACCCACAAGTTAGGCAGTGACGGTGCTAAGACTGGGGAGGGCTTGGAGGGGCTTCAGCTCCTAAAAATTCTCTCATCTCCCCAAATATAGCAATAATAATAATAATAATAATAATAATAATAATAATAATAATAATAATAATAATAGATAACAGAGAGATGCCTTTTGAATGTCACATACAAGGCTATAAATTATTCCACACTGACAGGGTCAACAGGAAGGGTGGTGGAGTAGCAATGTATGTCAGAGACAATTTAAAGTGTTGTGTTAGACAAGATATAAAATTAGAAGCGTCAGCCACTGAATCTGTTTGGTTACAGCTTCTCGAGGGCCGTGAAAAACTAATTTTGGGTGTGATTTACAGGGTCCCAAATCTTGAGAGGGAGTGCGGTAAACTTCTATGGGATAAAATTCGTAGGCCTCTACATACGAAAATGTTGTGCTAAAGGGAGATTTCAACTATAGACAGATTGACTGGAGCAATTTGACAGGAAATTTAGAGTCAAGTGACTTTCTTGATACAATTCAGGATTGTTTTTTTAAAACAGTTTGTGACAGAGCCAACTAGAGGAAATAACCTGCTTGACTTGGTTTTGCCAGCAGGGAAACGCTAATTAATAATCTTGAGGTTAATGATGAGCTTGGGGAAAGTGATCTAAATCACTCAGTTTTAATATATTTTGAAATTCCCCTAATAATGGCAATCAAGTCTCTGTCCCTGACTTTCGCTTGGCTGATTTCATAGGACTGAAAAATTACTTAGGTGGGCTGAACTGGAATGACCTGACTATGGGTCAGGTAGGTGGTGATGGTTGCCGATATGACGTTTTCCAGGGCATAGTTCTAGCTGCTCAGACAACTTATGTTCCAAATAGGGAAATCAGATCAAGCAAAAATTATCCTAAATGGATGGATAAGAGATTAAAACATTTTATTGGTCAAAAGAGAGGCATATATAGGCAAATCAAAAGAGGAGAGGTGCAATTAAGAAATCAATATATTCAGTTAAAGAGAAATAAAAAAGGGAATAAGAAAAGCAAAAAGAGATTATGAGGTTAAAGTTGCAAGAGAATCGAAGACTAACCCAAAAGGATTCTTTCACGTATACAGAAGTAAGATCAGGGACAAGATAGGCCCACTTAAAAGTTCCTCGGGTCAGCTCACAGACAGTGATAAGGAAATGTGTAGAATTTTTAACACATACTTCCTCTCAGTTTTTACACAGGAAGATACCAGCGATATTCCAGAAATAATAAATTATGTAGAACAGGATGATGATAAACTATGCACGATTAGGGTCACAAGTGACATGGTCCTTAGGCAAATAGATAAATTAAAACCTAACAAATCCCCAGGCTCTGATGTACTAACTGTACACAAGGGTTCTAAAGGAAGATTAGCAAAGATTAGTAAACCTCTGGCTAATCTTTTCAACATATCACTACAGACTGGCATGGTGCCAGATAAGTGGAAAATGGCAAATGTGATACCTATTTTCAAAGCAGGTGACAGGTCCTTAGCTTCGAACTATAGACCAATAAGCCTAACCTCTATGAACCTTAAGGCACATGGAATAGGAGAATTTTTTTCCTGGATAGAGGCATGGTTGACAAATAGGCAGCAGAGAGTTTGTATAAATGGGGAGAAATCAGAGTGGGGAAGCGTCACGAGCGGTGTTCCACAGGGGTCAGTGTTGGGCCCCTTGTTGCTCACAATCTACATAAACGACACTGATAAGGGTATAAAGAGCGACATAAGCAAGTTTGCCGATGACACCCAAATAGGCCGTCGAATTCATTCTGAGGAGGACATTAGAGCACTCCAGGATGAGTTGAATAGACTGATGCAGTGGTCGGAGAAGTGGCAGATGCAGTTTAATATAGACAAATGCAAAGTTCTAAATGTTGGACAGGAAAATAACCATGCCACATATAAAATAAATAATGTAGATCTTAATATTATGGATTGCGAAAAAGATTTAGGAGTTTTGGTTAGCAGTAATCTGAAACCAAGACAACAGTGCATAAGTGTTCGCAATAAAGCTAACAGAATCCTTGGCTTCATATCAAGAAGCATAAATAACAGGAGTCCTCAGGTTGTTCTTCAACTCTATATATCCTTGGTTAGGCCTCATGTAGATTATGCTGCACAGTTTTGGTCACCGTATTACAGAATGAATATAAATGCTCTGGAAAACATACAAAGGAGGATGACAAAGTTGATCCCATGTATCAGAAAACTTCCCTATGAGGATAGACTGAGGGCTCTGAATCTGCACTCTCTCGAAAGGCGTAGAATTAGGGGGGATATGATTGAGGTGTATAAATGGAAGACAGGAATAAATAAAGGGGATGTAAATAGTGTGCTGAAAATATCTAGCCTAGACAGGACTCGTAGCAATGGTTTTAAGTTGGATAAATTCAGATTCAGGAAGGATATAGGAAAGCACTGGTTTGGTAATAGAGTTGTGGATGAGTGGAACAAACTACCAAGTACAGTTATAGAGGCTAAAACGTTGTGTAGTTTTAAAGGTAGGTTAGATAAATACATGAGTGGGTGTGGGTGGGTGTGAGTTGGACCTGATTAGCTTGTACTACTAGGTCAGTTGCTGTGTTCCGTGGGTGAATGTGACCTGGCCTGACTAGGTTGGGGCATTGGCTTAAGCCGGTAGGAGACTTGGGCCAGTAGGCCTGCTGCAGTGTTCCTTCTTTCTTATGTTCTTATGTTCAAAAGAAGTCTCCTATTCCGCCTACCAACCATCTAGCCGCTCATAAGCCCCTCAGTATAGAAATTCCGTTAAATAACATAAAAGTAATCTAGTCTAAAATATTGTTTCAATGGAGTGCCTGTTGTAGGGGTGCAGATCGTTCACAAACACACAAGGTGAAATGTAGAAAAAACTTGGTATTGTAGGAAGAGTTTGCCCGTCATGTCACCGCGGCGGCCACCTGCTGCTGATGCTGCTGCTCTCATACCTGAGGAGATGCTGGAGAGAGGGGGGACCAGGGAAGAGAAGGGGATAGGGAGGAGTAAGCAGAGGACAGGGGAAGGAAAGCGAGAGACTGGGCGGTAGACAATCAGCGGGGAGAGAGACGGGGCTCCTGCCCCGTCCCTCTCCCCGGTGGCTGGGGCTGGGGAAAGAGGACGGGAAACAGTGTGCGGGGACGCGGGAGACGGTGGGCAGGGAAAGAAAGGGTGTCAGGGAAAGAGAAGAGAGGGCGAGAGAGAAAGAGATAGCGGGGTAGAGATGGAGAAGTCATGAGGGGAGGGAGAGAGACCTGAGGTACGTAACAGATCTTAGCTTGTAAATAAAGGTAGGAACTCTTAACCTAACCCAGTAAAATCTTTGTGTAAAAAAAGGAGTAAGGGGCAGGGAGGGTGAGGTCTGGGACCGGGCCGTGGAGGCGGTGACCACCTGAAGTGACTACAGGTAACCTACAGGTAACAGGCACCAGAGCTGCCAGTGCTATGGTTTAGTCACGAAGGTAACAAGATTACGATAAGACGCAAACCGAGTCGCGGGGGCGTTGACCCCCGAAACCCTCTCCAGGTCTCCAGGTAAGTTCTTCACTCTGATGGTTACGTATTGGAGGTGCACACGTGTGGTAGAAGCAGAGTTCGTGCACAGCTTTGAGATGTACAATCCACAAGGGAGTACATGTAGGCCAGGATGAATTACACCACTTGGATATATACTGTATTAGGTTCGCCGGTCTTGTCCCGGCCCGGGTCTTCCAGATGGTGACCCGGTGCGACTGGACATGATGAATGTTGAAGACAAGAGTAAAACAATTGAAGTGCAATCAAGTTTATAAAACAGCTCACAAACAATGTCGTAACAATGTAGTAACAGGGGTAGAGAGCACAACTTTGTAGTACCCAGAGTCAGTGGTCAGTGGCCAGGCTTCAAACACCTTTTATTGTACAGCAATAAAGGAATGGAACAGACTGCCCGCACATGTCAAAGCCAGTCATAGCATGAACCAGCTCAAGAAGACTGCCAAAAGGTGTCTGATGAATGTAGCGACAGAAAGGGAGGAGAATAATTTTTTTAGCTAACATACATGTAAATATAAATAATTAATTTTACCTTATTCCTAGTATATCTCTTTTATAGTATGATAATAAGATATTATCTCCTTTATACTATAATAATTATAGTATAATAATAAGGTATTAAAAGGACCCCAATGGAAATAAGTTACTCTGACTTTTTTGGGTTATTCTAGGTTCTCTACACATATTCCTTATCCTCATATCAGACATAAACAGAGATATACACCACAGTACTGTATCATCCTTTGCGGATGATACTAGGATCTGCATGAGGCTGTCATCTGCTGAGGACGCGGTTAACCTCCAAGAAGATATAAACAAAGTTTTCCAGTGGGCAACGGTAAACAATATGATGTTCAATGAGGACAAATTCCAACTACTCCGTTATGGAAAACTGGAGGAGATAATAACTAGAACAGAGTATACTACTGACTCCGGCCATACAATAGAGCGGAAAAATAATGTAAGGGACCTGGGAGTAGTAATGTCTGAGGATCTCACTTTCAAGGATCACAACAGTGCCACGATCGCACGTGCAAAGAAAATGATAGGATGGATAATGAGAACTTTCAAAACGAGAGATGCCAAGCCCATGATGATCCTTTTCAAATCACTTGTTCTCTCTAGGCTGGAATACTGCTGTACATTAACATCTCCATACAAAGCAGGTGAAATCGCAGATCTAGAGAGTGTACAGAGATCCTTTACTGCACGTATAAGTTCTGTCAAGCACCTTAACTACTGGGAACGCTTGGAAGCACTTGACTTGTACTCGTTGGAACGCAGGAGGGAGAGATATATCATAATCTACACTTGGAAAATCTTGGAAGGAATGGTCCCAAATCTGCACACAGAAATCACTCCCTACGAAAGTAAAAGACTGGGCAGGCGATGCAAAATGCCCCCAATAAAAAGTAGGGGCGCCATTGGTACACTAAGAGAAAACACCATAAGTGTCCGGGGCCCAAAACTGTTCAACAGCCTCCCATCAAGCATTAGGGGAATTGCCAATAAACCCCTGGCTGCCTTCAAGAGGGAGCTGGACAGATACCTAAAGTCAGTGCCGGATCAGCCGGGCTGTGGCTCGTACGTCGGACTGCGTGCGGCCAGCAGTAACAGCCTAGTTGATCAGGCCCTGATCCATCGGGAGGCCTGGTCATGGGCCGCGGGGGCGTTGATCCCCGGAATAACCTCCAGGTAACCTCCAGGAATACGCTGGTATGTATGATAATCTATGTAACTGTCGAAACATAAACACATATGCAGTTTAATGTGATCCTTTATTGACAACGTTTCGCCCACACAGTGGGCTTTTTCAAGTCACAAACAGATCTACCTGGGGTGGAAGGTACGGGAGTATTTATAGTCAGGTTCAGAACATAAGAATGTGATGAATGGTTTGAAAAACCGACAAGTTGAAGATTAAGACACTTATGCAGCATATGGGAGTCTTTATTCAGAAAACGTTTCGCCACACAGTGGCTTCATCAGTCCAATACAAAGAGGAAGGCGTAAGGAGAGGAGGAGTATTAGGTAATCAGTCCCTCAGCCTGGAGTTGATGTGTTCAGTCCATCAATCTTGTAAAATGTACAGCATAGGGCCGTAGACGTGGCTTATATACTGTAGTGAGGTGAGGTGAAGCAGGCGGAGGCGGGGTCATAGTGGTACCATCCACTAGTCGAAGTAGGTCTTTGTCCAAAGGTTGAACAAGTGTTGAAGAATTCTTTGTAACAAGATCCCATGATGAAAGTTAAGACACATGTGCAACAGATGTTGCACATGTGTCTTAACTTTCATATTGTCGGTATTTTATACCTTTCTTGCACAAGATCCCATGATGCTGCAGTGCCTGACAGTTCTGACACGTCTACGGCCCTATGCTGTACATTCTACAAGATTGATGGACTGAACACATCGACTCCAGGCTGAGGGACTGATTACCTCATACTCCTCCTCTCCTTACGCCTTCCTCTTTGTATTGGACTGATGAAGCCACTGTGTGGCGAAACGTTTTCTGAATAAAGATTCCCATATGCTGCATAAGTGTCTCAATCTTCAGGTTCAGAATGTTGAGGTCAGGTGGAGAATGCTGCATCTGAGGATCTACCGGGTGGGGTTATAGAGTCTTGGGTAGCTTGGCAGGGGTATTGGACAAGTTGTGAGCAGACCTTCTGCAGTGTTCTATGTTCTTTGTGGGATAGCGATGAAGAAGTTTCTTGGCAAGTGGTTCAGGTAAATCTGTTTGTGACTTGAAAAAGCCCACTGTGTGGGCGAAACGTTGTCAATAAAGGATCACATTAAACTGCATATGTGTTTATGTTTCCATTGTGTCGGTATTTTATACCATTTATTTTCACTATGTAACTGTATTTGTGTATACCTGAATAAACTTACTAAGCAGTTGGTAAGTGGTCAAGTAGTCTGAGGAAAAGGCAGCTCCCTCAGCCACAACTAGGAGTGAACATGAAAATGGTATACAATACCGATAGGTTGTTAGGTGATAAATTAGACACATGTGCAACTCTTGGGTATCTTTATTGAGGAAACGTTTCGCCACAGAGTGGCTTCATCAGTCCATACGTAGGAGAAACTTGAAGAACAGGAGGAGAATGAGGTAACACATCGACTCAAGGTTGAGGGACTGATTACCTCATTCTCCTCCTGTTCTTCAAGTTTCTCCTACGTATGGACTGATGAAGCCACTGTGTGGCGAAACGTTTCCTCAATAAAGATACCCAAGAGTTGCACATGTGTCTAATTTATCAACATGTCGGTTCTCTGAACCATTCATCTACAAAGGTTGTTAGGTAAGACACATATGCAACAGTTAGGCAACTTTATTCCGAAACGTTTCGCCTACACAGTAGGCTTCTTCAGTCGAATACAGAAAGTAGGCAGGAACAGTAGAGATGTGAAGACGATGTAATCAGTCCATCACCCTTGAAGTCGTAATAAAGTTGGTAGAATTACCGACAATATGTAAAGTAAAAGGACACAAGTGCAACTAATGTGACATTTATTGTGGCTTGATAATGGCTTGATAAAGCTCCTGGAGAGCGAAACGTTGCCACAATAAATGTCACATTAGTTGCACTGGTGTCCTTTTACTTTACACCCTTGAAGTCGAAGAATTTGAGGTTGTCAGTCCCTCAGCCTGGAGAAGTTCGGTTCCATAGTCAGGAACTATCTGAAGATCATGCGACAGTGCGGAGACTTAAATACTGTCGGAAGGAGAGGTGCAGAGTAGTAGTAGTAGGGTGATGGACTGATTACATCGTCTTCACATCTCTACTGTTCCTGCCTACTTTCTGTAATCGACTGAAGAAGCCTACTGTGTAGGCGAAACGTTTCGGAATAAAGTTGCCTAACTGTTGCCTATGTGTCTTACCTAACACAACTAGGAGTAGTGCAGGTCAGTGAACACCATTTCAAATGTGTATATGAACGGGCCCTAGTCAGTGAAAGAGACTAATGAAGAAACACAAGGTACAACTATACTTCGCTAACACAACCAGGCGAGTGAGTGGATGTGGGTGGGTGTGAGTTGGACCTGATAGCTTGTGCTACCAAGTCGGTTGCCGTGTTCCTCCCTTAAGTCAGTGTGACCTGACCTGACTGGGTTGGGTGCATTGGCTTAAGCCGGTAGGAGACTTGGACCTGCCTCGCATGAGGGCCAGTAGGCCTTCTGCAGTGTTCCTTCGTTCTTATGTTCTTATGTTTGGTAGTTTTGAAATTTAAAGAGCACTTTGACCGTCTAGTAAAAACTCTAAAATCATTTATCACTCTTGGCAGTAAAAATATATAACACAGAAACAAGGCTAAAATTAACGAACAATAAAAACCTCAAGCATGAAAAAAAAACGAAATGGGCCAACAGGCCTGCTGCAGTGTTCCTCCTTTCTTATGTTCTTATGTAAGATTCCTAAATGTTGCCCGGAGGCGTGTTGTGTACGAATGGTATATAATACCGACAAGATGAGAGTAAGACACATGTGCAACATCTGGGTATCTTTATTGTAGACGTTTCGCCATCCAGTGGCTTTATCAATACAAATTCTAGGACATAACTTGAAGACAGTAGAACTATGTACAGAAGATGAGGTAATCAGTCCCTCAACCTAGGAGTAGGTGCGAACAGCACCATAGTCGTGGAGATTCTGAAGCAGAAGAAAGAATTCTGGCGCTTATATAGTAACGTCAGGTGAAGCAGACGAGGGCAAATTCACTGGTAGTATTTGTCGGGTTATTCCCCAGTGGAAGTAGGTCCTTCCCAAAGAGATGGTGAATTTTAGTTGTAGTAGTATTTAAGCGCCAGGATTCTTTCTTCTGCTTCAGAATCTCCACGAGATGGGTTAGTTGTAGTAGTATTTGTCGTAGTCGTGAAGGTTATGTACATGTCCTCAGAATTCTGAGGACATGTACATAACCTTCACGACTACGACAAATACTACTACAACTAACCCATCTCTTTGGGAAGGACCTACTTCCACTGGGGAATCCCGCCTACCAGTGAATTTGCCCTCGTCTGCTTCACCTGACGTTACTATATAAGCGCCAGGATTCTTTCTTCTGCTTCAGAATCTCCACGACTATGGTGCTGTTCGCACCTACTCCTAGGTTGAGGGACTGATTACCTCATCTTCTGTACATAGTTCTACTGTCTTCAAGTTATGTCCTAGAATTTGTATTGATAAAGCCACTGGATGGCGAAACGTCTACAATAAAGATACCCAGATGTTGCACATGTGTCTTACTCTCATCACGTTGCCCGGAGGCCCTACTACAACAACACGTAACCGGACATTTATAAACTACGACAGAAGCAAAAATGGCTAAAGCCGTGGGGACCCTATATTTATAAAGAAAAAAATGGCGAAAGCAAAAAAGGCCTAAACCGTGGGTAAACAGCTAAAATGTGTTCCATACTGGCAGACCACAAGCAGGGGAGGGGAGGGAGGAGCACTTGTGAACAAGTGGCTGTCGGTGAGATAATGTGAGAAGTCACGAAAGCGCTTGGAATTTCACTGTTTTTTCACAGTGGTTATTCTGCATATGTAGTATATGTATATATATATATATAATGTATGTGTGTGTGTACTTACCTAGTTGTGGTTTCAGGGGTCGATTCACAGCTCCTGGCCCCGCCTCTTCACTGGTCGCTACTAGGTCACTCTTCCTGCTCTATGAGCTTCATCATGCCTCTTCTTAAAGCTATGTATGGATCCTGCCTCCACTACATCACTTCCCAGACTATTCCACTTCATGACAACTCTGTGACTGAAGAAATACTTCCTAACATCTCTGTGAGTCATCTGAGTCTTCAACTTCTAACTTGTTGCTGTGTCCCATCTCTGGAACATCCTGTCTCTGTCCACCTTGTCACTTCCTCTCAGTATTTTATATGTCGTTATCATATCCCCCCAATCTCTCCTGTCCACCAGTGTCCACAGGTCGATTTCCCTTAACCTCTCCTCGTACGACATGCCCCTTAGCTCCGGGACTAGTTGCAAACCTTTGCACTTTCTCTAATTTCCTTACATGCTTGGCTAGGTGTGGGTTCCAAACTGGTGCTGCATACTCCAATATAGGCCTGACATGCACGGTGTACAGGGTCCTAAACAATTCCTTATTGAGATATCGGAATGCTGTTCATAGGTTTGCTAGGCGCCCATATGCTGTAGCAGTTATTTGGTTGATGTGTGCCTCCGATGTGCCCGGTGTTATACCCCAAGATCCTTTTCCTTGAGTGAGGTTTGTAGTCTCTGGCCCCATAGACTGTTTTCCGTCAGCGGTCTTCTTTGTCCTTCCCCAATCTTCAAGACTTTGCACTTGGTGGGGTTGAATTCCAGAAGCCAGTTTCCTGACCAGTCCTGCAGCCTGTCCAGGTCCCTTTGTCCGACTGAATTCTTCTCATCAACTTCACATCATCTGCAAACAGGGACACTTCTGAGTCTATTCTTTCAGTCATGTCGTTCACATACACCAGAAACAGCACTGGTCCTAGGACTGACCCCTGTGAAACCCCGCTCGTCACAGGCGCCCGCTCTGACACCTCGTCACGTACTATGATTCTGTGATGTCTTCCCGACAGGTATTCCCTGATCCATTGCAGTGCCTTCCCTGTTATCCCTGCCTGGTCTTCCAGCTTATGTACTAATCTCTTGTGTGGAACTGTGTCAAAAGCCTTCTTACAGTCCAAGAAAATGCAATCTACCCACCCCTCTCTCTATCTTGTTTTACTGCTGTCACTCTGTCATAGAACTCCAGTAGGTTTGTGACACAGGATTTCCCATTCCTGAAACCGTGCTGGTTGTCGTTGATAAGCTCATTCCTTTCTAGGTACTCCACCACGCTTCTGATAATCTCCATGACTTTGCATACTGTTAGGTAAGACACATATGCGACAGTTAGGTATCTTTATTTCGAAACGTTTCGCCTACACAGTAGGCTTCTTCAGTCGAGTACAGAAAAGTTGATAGAAGCAGAAGATACTTGAAGACGATGTAATCAGTCCATAACCCTTGAAGTTTTGAGGTGGTCAGTCCCTCAGTCTGGAGAAGAGTATTGTTCCATAGTCTGTTTCATTCTATGGAGCAATGCTCTTCTCCAGACTGAGGGACTGACCACCTCAAAACTTCAAGGGTGATGGACTGATTACATCGTCTTCAAGTATCTTCTGCTTCTATCAACTTTTCTGTACTCGACTGAAGAAGCCTACTGTGTAGGCGAAACGTTTCGAAATAAGGATACGTAACTGTTGCATATGTGTCTTACCTAACAACCTGCCGGTATTTTATACCATTTTAATTTTCACTTTGCATACTATACATGCTAGTGACACTGGTCTGTAGTTTAGTGCTTCGTGTCTGGCTCCTTTTTTTAAAAAACTGGAACATTTGCTGTCTTCCATACCACAGGTAGTCGCCCTGGATTTATTATTGCTAAATCTACAGACAATATTAGGTAAATATACAATTAGGTAAGCACACGCACGCCAGATCCAATTTACACTCATTTTCACTCCTGTATCTGTCCGGTCCATGTTAAACTTTCCAAAGCATTTATGTAACAGCGAGACTTGACAGTTTGTTCAACTCGTCTACCACTAGACTACCAAACTAATAATTTCCAATATTTTTTCAATTCTAAATTTTTCCAACTTTATACTGCCAATTGTCTTAGTTCAATGAACATAAGAACATAAGAACATAAGAACGAAGGAACACTGCAGAAGGCCTACTGGCCCATGCGAGGCAGGTCCAAGTCTCCTACCGGCTTAAGCCAAAGCACCCAACCTAACAGGTCAGGTCACATTGACTTAAGGGAGGAACACGGCAACCGACCTGTTAGCACAAGCTATCAGGTCTAACTCACACCCACCCACATCTACTCATGTATTTATCCAACCTATTTTTAAAGCTACACAACGTTCTGGCCTCTATAACGGTACTCGGGAGTTTGTTCCACTCATCCACAACTCTATTACCAAACCAGTACTTTCCTATATCCTTCCTGAATCTGAATTTTTCCAACTTAAAACCATTGCTGCGAGTCCTGTCTAGGCTAGATATTTTCAGCACACTATTTACATCCCCTTTATTTATTCCTGTCTTCCACTTATACACCTCAATCATATCCCCCCTAATTCTACGTCTTTCCAGAGAGTGCAGTTTCAGGGCCCTTAGTCTATCCTCATAGGGAAGGTTTCTGATACATGGGATCATCTTTGTCATCCTCCTTTGTACATTTTCCAGAGAATTTATATCCATTCTGTAATACGGTGACCAAAACTGTGCAGCATAATCTAAATGAGGCCTAACCAAGGATGTATAGAGTTGAAGAACAACCTGAGGACTCCTATTATTTATGCTTCTTGATATGAAGCCAAGGATTCTATTAGCTTTATTGCGAACACTTATGCACTGTTGTCTTGGTTTCAGATTACTGCTAACCAGAACTCCTAAATCTTTTTCGCAATCCGTAATATTAAGATCTACATTATTTAGTTTATATGTGGCATGGTTATTGTCCTGTCCAACATTTAGAACTTTGCATTTGTCTATATTAAACTGCATCTGCCACTTCTCCGACCACTGCATCAGTCTATTCAAATCTTCCTGGAGTGCTCGAATGTCCTCGTCAGAATGAATTCGACGGCCTATTTTGGTGTCATCGGCAAACTTGCCGATGTCGCTCTTTATGCCCTCATCTATGTCGTTTATGTAGATTGTGAACAGCAGGGGGCCCAACACTGACCCCTGTGGAACACCGCTCGTAACGCTTCCCCACTCTGATTTCTCCCCATTTATGCAAACTCTCTGCTGCCTATTTGTCAACCATGCCTCTATCCAGGAAAAAATTTCTCCTCCTATTCCATGTGCTTTAATTTTCCTCAATAGTCTCTGATGTGGGACCCTGTCAAAAGCCTTACTGAAGTCCATATACACAATATCATATTCATTACCATGATCTACCTCCTCAAATACCTTAGTGAAAAAAGTTAATAAATTCGTAAGGCAGGAACGCCCCTTTGTAAAACCATGTTGAGATTCGTTGATTAATTTATGCTTTTCAAGGTGGCTACGAACTGCCTCGGCAATTATTGATTCCATAAATTTTCCCACTATGGAGGTTAGGCTTATTGGTCTATAGTTCGAAGCTAAGGACCTGTCACCTGTTTTGAAAATAGGTATCACATTTGCCATTTTCCACTTATCTGGCACCATGCCAGTTTGTAGTGATATGTTGAAAAGATTAGCCAAAGGTGTGCTAAGCTCCTCTTTACATTCCTTTAGAACCCTTGCATACAGTTCATCAGGGCCTGGGGATTTGTTAGGTTTTAATTTATCTATTTGCCTAAGGACCATGTCACTTGTGACCCTAATGGTGCACAGTTTATTATCGTCCTGTTCTACATAATTTATCATTACTGGAATATCGCTGGTATCCTCCTGTGTAAAAACTGAGAGGAAGTATGTGTTAAAAATTCTACACATTTCCTTATCACTGTCAGTGAGCTGACCCGAGGAACTTTTGAGTGGGCCTATCTTGTCCCTGATCTTACTTCTGTATACCTGAAAGAATCCTTTTGGGTTAGTCTTCGATTCTCTTGCAACTTTAACCTCATAATCTCTTTTTGCTTTTCTAATTCCCTTTTTTATTTCTCTCTTTAACTGAATATATCGATTTCTTAATTGCCCCTCTCCTCTTTTGATTTGCCTATATATGCCTCTCTTTTGACCAATCAGATATTTTAATCTATTGTTCATCCATTTAGGATCAATTTTGTTTGATCTGATTTCCCTATTTGGAACATAATTTGACTGAGCAGCTAGAACTATGCCCTGGAAAGCATCATATCGGCAACCATCACCACCTACCTGACCCTTAGTCAGGTCATTCCAGTTCAGCCCACCTAAGTAATTTTTCAGTCCTATGAAATCAGCCAAGCGAAAGTCAGGGACGGAGACTAGATTGCCATTATTAGGGGAATTCCATGATATGTTAAAACTGAGTGATTTGTGATCACTCTCCCCAAGCTCATCATTAACCTCAAGATTATTAATTAGTGTTTCCCTACTGGCAAGAACCAAGTCAAGGAGGTTATTTCCCCTAGTTGGCTCTGTCACAAACTGTTTTAAAAAGCAATCCTGGATCGTATCAAGAAAGTCACCCGACTCTAAATTTCCTGTCAAATTGCTCCAGTCAATCTGTCTATAGTTGAAATCTCCCATTAGCACAACATTTTCGTATGTAGATGCCTTACGAATTTCGTCCCATAGAAGTTTACTGCACTCCCTATCAAGATTTGGGGCCCTGTAAATCACACCCAAAATTAGTTTTTCTCGGCCCTCGAGAAGCTGTAACCAAACAGATTCAGTGGCTGACGCTTCTAATTTAATATCTTGTCTAACACAACAATTTAAATTGTCTCTGACATACATCGCTACTCCACCACCTTTCCTGTTGACCCTGTCAGTGTGGAATAATTTATAGCCTTGTATGTGACATTCAGAGGGCATTTCTCTATCTTTCAGATTGAGCCAGGTCTCTGTTATAGCAATAATATCTATGTTTCCTGCACTTGCAATTAATCTTAGCTCATCTATCTTATTTCTAACACTCCTGCTATTAGTATAGTAAACCTTAAGGGAGCTAGTCCCTTGCTGCCCTCTGCTGTCCCCCTTTGTTTGCTGACCTGTTCTATTGTCTTTATTTATAACTTCATGCTGAATGCCTTTTATACATTTACTGTTTCCAACCCTAGTGTTGCAACCTGCTTGTTTCCCACACACACCCATACCTCTATCTTCCATCAGTTTAAAATCATAGGCATTTCACCAATGGCCTTCTCAATCGAGTCTGCAAGTGCTACCACCCCTGCCCCAGAGAGATGTACCCCATCCCTTGCATACATATCATGTTTGCCATAAAAGTTGTTCCAGTTGTCAATGAATGGGATTGCAAGTTCCTTGCAGTATCTGTCTAGCCAGCAATTTACACCAATTGCCCTAGACAACCATTCATTTCCTACTCCCCTTCTAGGCAAGATGCTACATATGATTGGGATCCCTCCCTTAGACTTAATGAAATCTATAGCTGACCTGTACTTATCTAGCAGCTCTTCTCTCCTACCCTTCCCAATATCATTTCCACCAGCACTGAGACAGATAATGGGCTTGTTCCCATTACCTGACATGATATTATCCAGCCTGTTGACAATGTCCCCAACACCAGCTCCAGGGAAGCACACTCTATCTCTCATCTTCTTATTCCTATTACAAAAAGCACGGTCAACATATCTTACCTGAGAGTCACCAACCACAAGAATGCGCTTACCTTCATTAGCAGGGGCAGTAGTACCCTTACCTTCACTGGCCACTGAAGTACATTCATCCTGGAGAACAGAGAAGCGATTTCCTACCTTCAGATCTTCACTCTTAACTTTCCTTACTCTGATGCGCCTCCCATTACTGTGAACAACTCGCCACTTGTAGCAGGTGCTGGACTGCACCTCACTGCTGGTAGCCGTTGCTACCTCCCCACCTACAGCCTCCTCACAGTGAGAGACAGACTGCACCCCACTGCTAGAAGCCTCATTCCCCACATCTCCAACCACCTCACACTCTCTCCCAGGCCCATTGAGGTGGACCTTCAGCCTCCTAATCTCCTCCTGGAGAAGCAAGACCTCCTCCTTCAACTCTCCAACCTCAGATTTTAAAACACTGCAGAAGCAAGCCATGCTTGCTTCTGCAGTCTTGTAGCATGATAAAAATATACTAGATTCTACTACAGCATATTTTATCTTGTAGATGAATGGTTCAGAGAACCGACATGTTGATAAATTAGACACATGTGCAACTCTTGGGTATCTTTATTGAGGAAACGTTTCGCCACACAGTGGCTTCATCAGTCCATACAAAGGAGAATCTTCACCTCTCCTGCCAACGGTTTATAAGCTCCTTCTCAGCACGTATGCCGTATTCTATTCAAGATTGATGGACTGACCACATCGACTCAAGGTTGAGGGACTGATTACCTCATTCTCCTCCTGTTCTTCAAGATTCTCCTTTGTATGGACTGATGAAGCCACTGTGTGGCGAAACGTTTCCTCAATAAAGATACCCAAGAGTTGCACATGTGTCTAATTTATCAACATATTTTATCTTGCCACAAGAGTTAATGCTCACTTTATGCTCACTTTATACTAAGTTTTCTTTGTATTTACATTAAGATTATCAAAACTTGTCACATGTGCAATGAGAACATAGTTGTTGGTTCTTTATTTGCATTACCGATAAATTTTTGAGATCATTTGTAATATACGTTTTAAATGCATTATCTAGTTTCAACATCTGTAGAATAAGTTAAATATATTTATCATATCTGGAACAAAACACTGGGAAGTCAAACATCAAATCTTAAACAGAACTACAATGGTTTTCTCAGTTTCTTCTACATTAATACATTAAACTCATTATTAGTTTTACCCCTGTATGTCTATACTGTATGTATGATTGTATGATTTAGTGGTGCTTTAAACAAAAAGTTGGTAACAGAGGAATTCGCTGACATAATTATAAACCTTTATCTAAATAACGTAAAAGCAATTTACTGTTGTTATAATTGCTTATACGGTATAAGCAATTATAACAACAGTATATAAAGATCATTGAATTTCCTTTTTGAATTTGCAATCTAAATTGAGTGGAAACTTACCCCTTGTCAAAATTTGCTGACTTCCAGCGCATGATTTACGGTATAACTTATACCGTAAATCATGCGCTGGAAGTCAGCAAATTTTGACAAGGGGTAAGTTTCCACTCAATTTAGATTGAAAATTCAAAAAGGAAATTCAATGATCTTTATATACGTAGAAATAATTCTTGATACTGTATATAAACCTTCGTCACTGTTGCAATACATGTATTCCATCCTGTAACAAGAACAGACTTGCGTCGCATAACTTAACGAGGTGTTACCAAGAATTTAGTTATCATATAAACATGGCATTTCCGTTATTTATGCATCTCCAGTTTATATGAGGCCTGGCAGTCTATTGCTGTTTATCAACACTTTTATTAATTATTTTGCATAATCTGGTTATTATTGTTTTTTAAAAGATTACAGTTACTTTGCATTATTTTCATTTCTCGGGAGAAAAAATGAGATGTAGAATTTCTAAAACATTTACAGGTAGGTAGGTAGGTCAGGTCACTTGACACTTTTTTATAATATAAAGTTTAAGTATCATACAGCAAGCGCTCGCAAGCCAAAACTATGTTATATAACAAAAAACTTTCAAACACGCACAACAAAAATTATCACACTAGGTAAAAATAATTTTTGAATTAAAAAGCAACTGTCAAAAGTCCAAAAAATCCGGACATTTAACTCGAAGATTTACTGTTACATCTACAGATGTTAGATAAACGGACATGTGAAACTACTAAGAAATTTATCATGGCTACATTTCGCGCAAGATGATATGGCTTGATTAAGTAAGTTTATTCAGGTACACACAGATACAGTTACAGACATTATCATACATAGCAGCATGTGTAGAGAACCTGGGATAAACCAAAAAAGTCAGCTAGAGTGACTTATTTCCCGTGGAATCCTTTGATAAAGATAATGATGAGAGAAACCTAAGTTCCGTACCCAGCATAAATACCTCATCAGTTGCAAGTGTATTACATAACTTAACAAAATGGTAGGAGACAAGTGCACACATCACTTACCCTTGTGTTACCTTTGTATTCTTTGCTGCAGCAACAGCAGCTGACAACGACCTCGTTGCAGAACATTAAGCAATAGTTTAAATGCTCTAGAAAAAAACTAGCAAGAACAGGGGAAGTACTCACCGATGGTCTTGACGATGTCAAAGTCGTGTAGTGAGTATTGTCTTGAAGATACACCGTTAGTGGAGGGAGGTTCCTTGGTAACGCCCACCCTCCTGCGGCCGCCCACACGCCCACCGGCCATCATGGTGGTGGTGGAGGCGGCTTCTACCTTCACCTGTGCCACTGTGGTGCTACTTAGATCAACCACTCCACCTCAGGGCCCTCTCTAGGCCAACTGTCCACCGGGTGGGCCTACAGCTGGGGTCCGGGACCCTCCACACACGTGTAGTACTACAGTTGAGTTGTATGGAAGACTGGGTGCACGTGTTGTGGTGTTGTGGCACTGGTGACAGGTGCTAAGCAGGATATGTACTCAGTTGTGGCTGCAGGGGTCGAGTCACAGCTCCCGGCCCCGTCTCTTCACTGGTCGCTACACACGCGAACAATGCAG
>NC_091326.1:34196573-34206573 GCF_038502225.1 Cherax quadricarinatus
GAGTTGCATTGCTCATTAAAAACCAGTGGGGTTTTGGGAAAATGGAATGAATGGATGGCACGGGCGAAAGGGACTACTTAGTAGGAACAATCCAGTCTGAGGGACATAAGGTGATAATTGCAGTAATGTACAACCCACCACAGAACTGCAGGAGGCCAAGAGAAGAATACGATGAGAGCAACAGAGCAATGGTCGACACACTAGCCGAGGTGGCCAGGAGAGCACACATGGGGGGAGCAAAGTTACTAGTTATGGGTGATCTCAATCACAAGGAGATTGACTGGGAAAACCGAAGCTGTTGTATAGCCACATCAGGAGGAAAACAACAGTCAAGGACCAGGTAATCAGACTGAGGAAGGGTGATGGGGAGTTCACAAGAAACGACCGAGAGGTATGTCAGGAGCTCAACACAAGATTTAAAGAAGTATTTACAGTGGAAACCAGTAGGACTCCAGGAAATCAGAACAGGGGGGTACACCAGTAAGTGCTGGATGAGGTACATATAACCAAGGAGGAGGTGAAGAAGCTGCTATGCGAACTTGACACCTCAAAGGCGGTGGGACCAGACAACATCTCTCCATGGGTCCTTAAAGAGGGAGCAGAGATATTATGTGAGCCATTAACAAAGATCTTCAACACATCATTTCAAACTGGGCAACTCCCTGAGGTATGGAAGATGGCAAATGCAGTCCCAATTTTTAAAAAGGGAGACAGACACAAGGCACTAAACTACAGACCTGTATCACTAACGTGTATAGTATGCAAAGTCATGGAGAAGATCATCAGGAGGAGAGTGGTGGAGCACCTGGAAAGAAACAAGTGTATAATTGACAACCAGCACGGTTTCAGGGAAGGAAAATCCTGTGTCACAAACCTACTAGAGTTTTATGACAAGGTGACAGAAGTAAGACAAGAGAGAGAGGGGTGGATCGACTGCATTTTTTTGGACTGCAAGAAGGCCTTCGACACAGTTCCTCACAAGAGGTTAATGCAAAAGCTAGAGGATCAGGCACACATAACAGGAAAGGCACTGCAATGGATCAGAGAATACCTGACAGGGAGGCAACAACGAGTCATGGTACGTGACGAGGTGTCAGAGTGGGTGCCTGTGACAAGTGGGGTTCCACAGGGGTCAGTCCTAGGTCCTGTGCTGTTCTTGGTATATGTGAATGACATAACGGAAGGGATAGACTCAGAAGTGTCCTTGTTTGCAGATGATGTGAAGTTAATGAGAAGAATCAAATCGGATGAGGATCAGGCAGGACTACAAAAAGACCTGGACAGACTACAAGCCTGAGCCAGCAACTGGCTACTTGAGTTTAACCCTGCCAAATGCAAAGTCATGAAGATTAGGGAAGGGCAAAGAAGACTGCAGACATAATATGGTTTAGATGGCCAAAGACTGCAAACCGCACTCAAGGAAAAAGATCTGGGGGTGAGTATAACACTGAGCATATCTCCTGAGGCACACATCAATCAGATAGCTGCTGCAGCATTCAGGCACCTGGCAAACCTACGGACAGAGTTCCGATACCTCAGTAAGGATTCGTTCAAGACTCTGTATACCATTTACGTCAGGCCCATACTAGAGTATGCAGCACCAGTTTGGAATCCACACCTGGTCAAGGACGTCAAAAAATTAGAGAAAGTGCAAAGGTTTGCAACAAGACTAGTCCCAGAGCGACGGGGATTGTCCTACGAAGAAAAGTTTAGGGAAATCGGCCTGACGACACTGGAGGACAGGAGAGTCATGGGAGACATGATAACGACATATAAAATACTGCACAGAATAGACAAGGTTGACAAAGACGGGAGGTTCCAGGGATGGGACACAGACACAAGAGGTCACAATTGGAAGTTGAAGACTCAGATGAATCAAAGGGATGTTAGGAAGTGTTTCTTCAGTCATAGAGTAGTCAAGCCGTGGAATAGCCTAAAAAGTGACGTAGTGGAGGCAGGAACCATACATAGTTTTAAGGCGAGGTATGATAAAACTCATAGGGCAGGGAGAGAGAGGACCTAGTAGCAATCAGTGAAGAGGCAGGGCCAGGAGCTATGAATCGACCCCTGCAACTACATGTAGGTGAGTACAAATAGGTGAGTACACACACACACACACACACACACACACACACACACACACACACACACACACACACACACACACACACACACACATACACACACATACACACACCTGATGAAAGAAAGCAGGAGGAGAAAAAGCGATTGAAGGTATCATGAAGGTGATAGGCGAATGGGGCATGACCCAGGTGGCAAATTTTCGGAGAATCGGGTGGTTCACAAAGAAAAGGAATCGGCCTCTCAAAATAATTTTCAAGGCAGAATCAACCCAAACCATGATCCTGCAGGAGAAAGCACAGCTGAGAGGCAAACAGGAGTTCATGAGTGTGTACCTCGATCGAGAAAGAACATAGGAGGAAAGGAGGATGATGAAAGAGAGAGTGCAAAAACAAAAGGAGAAATGGGTGGAAATGAAAAAGGAGAGCAGAATAACCCAGGATCAAATGGAAGGACAAGCACACCCCCAGAAACACCTGCAGAAGGACTCCAGCCACGGCACCCCCAAGGCAACTGAACAATCCAAACCAACCATCGCACACCGATCTCTCTGTTCCCACCTCCCGAACCACAGTTACAGTATTAGAACAGAAGTTGAAGGTTTGGTACACAAATGCGGATGGATTAACGAATAAACATGAGGAATGGCAAGAAAGAATCAATGAAATGTCCCCAGACATCATAGCAGTTACAGAAACAAAACTCACGGAGACAATAACAGACGCAATCTTCCCACCAGGATACCAGATCATGAGGAAAGATAGAAGGGGCAGAGGGGAAGGAGGGGTTGCTCTGCTCATAAAAAACAGATGGAAATTCGAGAAAATGGAAGGCATAGACGAGACGGGAGGAAGAGACTACATAGAGAGTAACAGGAGTTGACTGGGAAAAGCCTGACTATAAAAGAGGGGACTACATAGGGTTGAGGAACTTCCTGCAGGAGGTTCCGTGGGACAGAGAACTGGCAGTAAACGAAATGATGGAATATGTAACAACAAAATTCAAGGAGGCAGTGGAAAGGTTTATTCCCAAGGGCAACAGAAACAATGGGAAGACCAGAACAAGCCCCTGGTTTACCCGACGGTGTAAGAAGACAAAATCAAAGTGCAATAGAGAATGGAAAAAGTACAGAAGGCAGAGAACACACGAAAATAGGGAGATCAGCCACAGAGCCAGGAACGAGTATGCACAGGTAAGGAGGGAGGCCCAGCGACAGTATGAAAATGACATAGCATCGAAAATCAAGACTGTCCCGAAACTGTTGTATAGCCACATCAGGAGAAAGACAACAGTCAAAAACCAGGTGATCAGATTGAGGACAGAAGGCGGAGAACTCACAAGAAATGATCAGGAGGTATGTGAGGAGCTAAACAGGAGATTTAAGGAAGTATTTACAGTAGAGACAGGAAGGGCTGTGGGAAGACAGCACAGAAGGGAACATCAAGAGGGAATATACCAACAAGTGTTGGATGACATATGAACAACCGAGGAGGAGGTGCAGAAGCTGCTAAGTGACCTTGATACCTCAAAGGCGATGGGACTGGACAACATCTCCCCATGGGTCCTTAGAGAAGGAGCAGAGATGCTGTGCGTGCCCCTAACCACAATCTTCAACGCATCCCTTGAAACTGGGCAACTACCTGAGAAATGGAAGACAGCAAATGTAGTCCCCATATTTAAGAAAGGAAACAGAAATGAGGCACTAAACTACAGACCTGTGTCCCTGACATGTATAGTGTGCAAAGTCATATAGAAGATTATCAGGAGGAGAGTGGTGGATCACCTGGAACGGAACAAGATTATAAATGAAAACCAGCATGGGTTCATGGAAGGCAAATCCTGTATCACAACCTCCTGGAGTTTTATGACAAGGTAACAGAAGTAAGACACGAGAGAGAAAGATGGGTTGATTGCGTTTTCCTAGACTGCAGGAAGGCCTTGACACAGTTCCCCACAAGAGATTAGTGCAGAAGCTGGAGGATCAGGCACATATAACAGGGAGGGCACTGCAGTGGATCAGGGAATACCTGACAGGGAGGCAGCAACGAGTCATGGTACGTCAAGAGGTATCACAGTGGGCGCCTGTGATGAGCGGGGTCCCACAGGGGCCAGTTCTAGAACCAGTGCTATTTTTGATATATGCGAACGACATGATGGAAGGAATAGACTCTGAAGTGTCCCTATTTGCAGATGATGTGAAGTTGATGAGAAGAATTAAATCGGATGAGGATTAGGCAGGGTTGCAAAGAGACCTGGACAGGCTGGACATGTGGTCCAGAAACTGGCTTCTCGAATTCAATCCTGCCAAATGCAAAGTCATGAAGATTGGGGAGGGGCAAAGAAGACCGCAGACAGAGTATAGGCTAGGTGTACAAAGACTACAGACCTCACTCAGGGAGAAAGACCTTGGGGTGACCATAACACCGAGCACGTCACCCGAGGCACACATCAACCAAATAACTGCTGCAGCATACAGGCGCCTGGCAAACCCGAGAATAGCATTCCGATACCTTAATAAGGAATCGTTCAAGACACTGTACACTGTGTATGTTAGGCCCATACTGGAGTATGCAGCACCAGTCTGGAACCCACACCTGGTCAAGCACGTCAAGAAGTTAGAGAAAGTACAAAGGTTTGCAACAAGGCTAGTCCCGGAGCTCAGGGGAATGTCGTACGAGGAAAGGTTGAGGGAAATCGGACTGACGACACTGGAGGACAGAAGGGTCGGGGAGACATGATAACGACATACAAGATACTGCGGGGAATAGACAAGGTGGACAGAGATAGGATGTTCCAGAGAGAGGACACAGAAACAAGGGGTCACAACTGGAAGCTGAAGACTCAGACGAGTCACAGGGACGTTAGGAAGTATTTCTTCAGTCATAGAGTCGTCAGGAAGTGGAACAGCCTAGCAAGTGAAGTAGTGGAGGCAGGAACCATACATAGATCTAAGAAGAGGTATGACAAAGCTCAGGAAGCAGAGAGGGAGAGGACCTAGTAGTGATCAGTGAAGAGGCGGGGCCAGGAGCTGAGTCTCGACCCCTGCAACCACAACTTGGTGAGTACAACTAGGTGAGTACACACACATACACGCACACTCACACATACATGCACACACACACATACATGCACACACACACATACATGCACACATGCATACACACACTCACACACACACACACACACACACACACACACACACACACACACACATACATGCACAAACACACACACACACATACACACACGTACATGCACAAACACACACACACATATACACACACACAGTATGCAAAATCATGGAGAAGATTATCAGGAGAAGAGTGGTGGAACACCTAGAAAGGAATGATCTCATCAACAGCAGCCAACATGGTTTCAGGGACGGGAAATCCTGTGTCACAAACCTACTGGAGTTCTATGACATGGTGACAGCAGTAAGACAAGAGAGAGAGGGGTGGGTGGATTGCATTTTCTTGGACTGCAAGAAGGCGTTTGACACAGTTCCACACAAGAGATTGGTGCAAAAACTGGAGGACCAAGCAGGGATAACAGGGAAGGCACTACAATGGATCAGGGAATACTTGTCAGGAAGACAGCAGCGAGTCATGGTACGTGGCGAGGTGTCAGAGTGGGCACCTGTGACCAGCGGGGTCCCGCAGGGGTCAGTCCTAGGACCAGTGCTGTTTCTGGTATTTGTGAACGACATGACGGAAGGAATAGACTCTGAGGTGTCCCTGTTTGCAGATGATGTGAAGTTGATGAGAAGAATTCACTCGATCGAAGACCAGGCAGAACTACAAAGGGATCTGGACAGGCTGCAGACCTGGTCCAGCAATTGGCTCCTGGAGTTCAATCCCACCAAGTGCAAAGTCATGAAGATTGGGGAAGGGCAAAGAAGGCCGCAAACGGAGTACAGTCTAGGGGGTCAGAGACTACAAACCTCACTCAAGGAAAAAGATCTTGGGGTGAGTATAACACCAGGCACATCTCCTGAAGCGCACATCAACCAAATAACTGCTGCAGCATATGGGCGCCTAGCAAACCTCAGAACAGCATTCCGACATCTTAATAAGGAATCATTCAGGACCCTGTACACCGTGTATGTTAGGCCCATATTGGAGTATGCGGCACCAGTTTGGAACCCACACCTAGCCAAGCACGTGAAGAAACTAGAGAAAGTGCAAAGGTTTGCAACAAGACTAGTCCCAGAGCTAAGAGGTATGTCCTACGAGGAGAGGTTAAGGGAAATCAACCTGACGACACTGGAGGACAGGAGAGATAGGGGGGACATGATAACGACATACAAAATACTGAGAGGAATTGACAAGGTGGACAAAGACAGGATGTTCCAGAGATTGGACACAGTAACAAGGGGACACAGTTGGAAGCTGAAGACACAGATGAATCACAGGGATGTTAGGAAGTATTTCTTCAGCCACAGAGTAGTCAGTAAGTGGAATAGTTTGGGAAGCGATGTAGTGGAGGCAGGATCCATAAATAGCTTTAAGCAGAGGTATGATAAAGCTCACGGCTCAGGGAGAGTGACCTAGTAGCGATCAGTGAAGAGGCGGGGCCAGGAGCTCGGACTCGACCCCTGCAACCTCAACTAGGTGAGTACAACTAGGTGAGTACACACACACACACACACACACACACATTCATGCACGCATACACGCACACACACACATATACGTACACACACAACCACACACACTCGTGGAGGAGTAATGCGGTTTGAGCTCGTGTTTTGGTGGTAATTTCTGACTGTGCCATGAGGAATAGAGTGTGCGATATAGGTGTGTGCACGCATAAGAGTCCATATAATCACTTAAGCCCCGAAAAAAGGAAATATAAGTGAGCACAGAAAAGAAAACAAAGGAAATAGTGACTAAGTGTTTAGCGGGGGCCGTTGGAAGGGTGAACGGTTGTGTCAGGCCTAAATAGTGTTGCCATAATAATGCAGTGGGGTATTTGAAGAATAAGTGCGACTTAAGACCCGGGAGATAAGAGATATGTATAGATGTGTCAGTAAATACAATGAGTGAGTGAAAAAATTAGAAGAGCTAGAGACTATAGTGCATACAGGAAGTTAGTGGAAAAATTACAGAGAAGCATCAAACATCTTAACTTCTGGGACAGGACAGACCCGCAACGTTACTCCACTGCCAGCCGCAAGTAATATTCACCTAGTTTGAGTTGCATGGGGTCAATAGTACCTGTCTCTAGCTGGAATTGGGGGTCACTCTCCTTGAGCTATCAGAATTAGAATAAGCAGCATTTACTGGCATTTAATAGAATTTAGAGGTAGCGGCATATAGGCGAAGCCTAGTGTATTTATTTTTGAGCGTAAATTTAAACGGATAAGACAGTACAGTGGGAACCAAGAGATCGGGTACATATGCAATACATATGTAGTACATACGTGGGAAATAAGGACTGTTTACATAAACATATGCACACACACTAGGTGAGAACAGGCTCTGCTGTTAGGCACTTGAATAGCTCTAGCACACACACACACACACACACACACACACACACACACACACACACACACACACACACACACACACACACACACACATGCACACACACACACATACAGACACATACACACACACATATACAGGATTTCACACCTTCCTGTGAAGTGACCCTCTCACCCGTCCTTTCCCCCGTCTCTCCCCCTCTCCTCTGCTCTCTCTTCCTCTCTCTCTCTCTCTCTCTCTCTCTCTCTCTCTCTCTCTCTCTCTCTCTCTCTCTCTCTCTCTCTCTCTCTCTCTCTCTCTCTCTCTCTCTCTCTCTCTCTCTCTCTCTCTCTCTCTCTCTCTCTCTCTCTCTCTCTCTCTCTCTCTCTCTCTCTCTCTCTCCCCTTTCTCTCATCCTCTCTCTCTCTCTCTCTCTCCTCTCTCCTCTCTCTCTCTCTCTTCCCTTCCTCTCTCTCTCTCTCTCCTCTCTTCCTCTCTCTCTCCTCCCATCCTCTCTCTCTCTCTCTCTCTCTCTCTCTCTCTTCTCTCTCTCTCTCTCTCACCTCCTTTTCCCTCTCTTTCTCTTTTCTCACCTTTTCTTTTCCCCCTCCCCTTCTCCCCCTCCCTTCTTCCCTCCCTTCCCTACCCTCCCCTTCTCTCTCTTTCCTCTCACTCTCCCCCTTTTTCTTTTTCTCTTTCTCTCTCTTTCACTAAAAAAAAAATGGTTTGGACTCTTGAGGAATCAGGGATCAGATGACAATGGTACTGGTAGGGAGGAATGGATGGAGGAGCAGTGGAAAAGGATAGAGCAAGAATGGGAGAGAAAATTAGGAGAGCTTTCTGAAAAAAATGGAGAAAGAGCTCTCTGTGAAATGGGAAAGAGGTTGGAGAAGGAGACAAAGAATTGGGAGGCACAAGTCGAAACTGCAGTAGCCAGGGTGAAGGTCTTAGAATTTGAGGTAAACAAGCTGAAGCAAGTCTCAGGGTAGTGACCAGAGAAGACACACCATACTGAAGCTGAGAGGCTGAACAGGAAGGAAGGAGATATGAATTATGCTAAGGTCATATCAGCCTGCAAAGAAGGGCCAGGGAGTGGAAGGGAAGAGCAGATGGGTGCAGAGGGAGAGGGAGATAGGTCGAATGCTGAGGCACAACCATGCTACCAAGAGCTACTGGAAAAATCAAGGGAGAAAATGACCACATACAAACAGGAACCAGAGTCACAGAGGGAGAGACAATGGGAGGAGGAAAGGGCAAAATCAGTGTTTATCCATGGGCTTCAGGAGAGAGAGGAAAGGACACACACTGAACGACGGCAGGAAGAAAGAAAGGAGATTGAGAAAATCATCACGGAAATAGGGGGAGAAGACATGGACGAGATTGTAAATTTTCAGAGAATAGGGGGGTACTTGAAGGGGAGAAACCAACTGATCAAGCTGATTCTCAGGATAGAAACAGTGCAGAACAGGATCCTCCAAGAGAAACCATGGTTGAAAAGCTCGGAAGAGCACAAGAAGGTGTTCCTAGACAGAGACAGAACACAAACAGAGAGACAGCAGCTGAGGGAGAGGACAAAAAAGCGAAAGGAGCTAGGAAAGGAGACAAGGATGGAACCGGCAGAGGTCAGTCAGAGCAGAACAGAGCAGCCAGTGCAAGCACACACACAACTATCCTCAGAACCCCACAACCTATCACACCATCCCAACACACAATACAATCCATACCCACAGCTTCCACCCAACCCCCAACCATAGAATCCCACAGTATGCTACCAGGTCTCCCACCCCCCCAGGCCCCCCAACCCCAGTGTTGGAAAGGATACTGAAGGTATGGTACACAAACGCTGATGGAATAACAAACAAGTGGGAGGAGTGGCACGAAAGAGTCAAAGAGGCATCACCAGACATCATAGCGATCACAGAAACCAAGCTTACAGGTATGATAACAGATGCCATCTATCCAACGGGATACCAGATCCTGAGGAAAGACAGAAGGAACAGGGGGGGTGGAGGAGTGGCATTGCTGATCAAACACCGATGGAATTTTGATGAGCTGGAGAAAGGAGACAGCGGAGAAGAAAGTGATTGCATAGCGGGAACGCTTCACTCTGGAGGTCCCAAGGTGATAATTGCAGTGATGTATAACCCACCACAGAACAGCAGGAGGCCAAGGCAAGAGTATGACGAAAGCAATAGAGCGATGGTTGACACACTGGCTGCAGTGGCCAGAAGAGCTCATGCATGCAGGGCAAAGCTCCTGATCATGGGCGACTTTAACCACAAGGAGATCGAATGGGAGAACTTTAAGCCACATGGGGGCCAAGATACATGGAGGGCTAAGATGATGGAGGTGGTATTGGAAAACTTCATGTACCAACACATAAGGGACACTACAAGAGAGAGAGAAGAGGATGAACCAGCAAGACTGGACTTAGTATTCACCTTGAGTAG
>NC_091326.1:34211573-34241573 GCF_038502225.1 Cherax quadricarinatus
GGACATGACTGGAGAAAGAGACTACATTGTAGGTACAATTCAGTCCGGAGAACATAAAGTAGTCATTGGAGTGATGTATAACCCACCACAGAACTGCAGGAGGCCAAGAGAGGAGTACAGGGTGATGGTGGACACACTGGCTGAGGTGGCAAGAAGAGCTCACTCGAGCAGAGCAAAGTTACTGGTAATGGGCGATTTCAACCACAGGGAGATCGACTGGGAAAACCTGGAGCCACATGGGGGTCCCGAAACATGGAGAGCCAAGATGATGGATGTGGTACTTGAAAACCTCATGCATCAACATGTCAGGGACACAACCAGAGAGAGAGGGGAGGATGAGCCAGCAAGACTGGATCTTGTGTTCACCCTGAGCAGTTCAGACATTGAGGACATCACTTACGAGAGGCCCCTTGGAGCTAGCGATCACGTGGTTCTGAGTTTTGATTATATAG
Source organism: Cherax quadricarinatus (assembly GCF_038502225.1). Lineage (NCBI taxonomy): Eukaryota > Metazoa > Arthropoda > Malacostraca > Decapoda > Parastacidae > Cherax > Cherax quadricarinatus. The sequence continues at coordinate 34,212,026 of NC_091326.1, forward strand.
TAGAGTTACAAGTGGAGAAGGTAACAGGAACTGAAGGGGACAGGCCAAACTATAAAAGGGGGGACTACACAGGTATGAGAAACTTCCTGCAGGAGGTTCAGTGGGACAGAGAAATGGTAGGAAAATCAGTAAACGAGATGATGGAATATGTGGCAACAAAGTGCAAGGAGGCAGAGGAAAGTTTCGTTCCCAAGGGAAACAGAAATAATAGGAAGACCAAAACGAGTCCTTGGTTTACCCGAAGGTGTAGCGAGGCAAAAACCAAGTGCAACAGAGAATGGAAAAGGTACAGGAGGCATAGGACCCAGGAAAACAAGGAGATTAGTAGAAGAGCCAGAAACGAGTATGCACAGATAAGGATGGAGGCCCAGCGACAGTGTGAAAACGACATAGCATCGAAATTCAAATCTGACCCGAAACTGCTGTATAGCCACATTAGGAGGAAGACAACAGTCAAGGACCAGGTGATAAGGCTGAGGAAAGAAGGTGGAGAACTCACAAGAAACGATCAAGAGGTATGTGAGGAGCTCAACACGAGATTTAAGGAAGTATTTACAGTAGAGACAGGAAGGACTCTGGGGGGACAGACCAGATGGGGACACCAGCAAGGAATACACCAACAAGTGTTGGACGACATACATACAGATGAGGAGGAGGTGAAGAAACTGCTAAGGGACATCGATACCTCAAAGGCAATGGGACCAGACAACATCTCCCCGTGGGTCCTTAGAGAGGGAGCAGATATGTTGTGCATGCCACTTACCGCAATCTTCAACACGTCCCTGGAAACTGGGCAACTACCTGAGGTATGGAAGACGGCAAATGTAGTTCCCATTTTTAAAAAAGGAGACAGAAAAGAGGCACTAAACTATAGACCTGTGTCATTGACGTGTATAGTATGCAAAATTATGGAGAAGATTATCAGGAGGAGAGTGGTGGAGCACCTGGAACGGAACAAGAGTATAAATGCCAACCAGCACGGATTCACGGAAGGCAAATCCTGTGTCACAAACCTTCTGGAGTTTTATGATAAAATAACAGAAGTAAGACACGAGAGAGAGGGGTGGGTTGATTGCATCTTCTTGGACTGCAAGAAGGCCTTTGACACAGTTCCTCACAAGAGATTAGTGCAGAAGCTAGAGCATCAGGCGCATATAACAGGAAGGGCACTGCAATGGATCAGAGAATACCTATCAGGGAGGCAACAACGAGTCATGGTACGTAATGATGTATCACAGTGGGCACCTGTGACGAGCGGGGTCCCACAGGGGTCGGTCCTAGGACCAGTGCTATTTTTGGTATATGTGAACGACATGATGGAAGGGTTAGACTCAGAAGTGTCCCTGTTTGCAGATGATGTGAAGTTAATGAGGAGAATTAAATCTGATGAGGACCAGGCAGGACTTCAAAGAGACCTGGACAGACTGGACACCTGGTCCAGCAAATGGCTTCTCGAATTTAATCCTGCCAAATGCAGTCATGAAGATAGGGGAAGGGCACAGAAGACCACAGACAGAGTATAGGCTAGGTGGCCAAAGACTGCAAACCTCACTCAAGGAGAAAGATCTTGGGGTGAGTATAACACCGAGCATGTCTCCGGAAGCACACATCAATCAGATAACTGCTGCAGCATATGGGCGCCTGGCAAACCTGAGAACAGCATTCCGATACCTTAGTAAGGAATCGTTCAAGACACTGTACACCGTGTATGTCAGGCCCATACTGGAGTATGCAGCACCTGTTTGGAACCCGCACTTGATAAAGCACGTCAAGAAACTAGAGAAAGTACAAAGGTTTGCGACAAGGTTAGTTCCAGAGCTAAGGGGAATGTCCTATGAAGAAATATTAAGGGAAATCGGCCTGACGACACTGGAGGACAGGAGGGTCAGGGGAGACATGATAACGACATATAAAATACTGCGTGGAATAGACAAGGTGGACAAAGACAGGATGTTCCAGGGAGGGGACACAGAAACAAGAGGCCACAATTGGAAGTTGAAGACACAAATGAGTCAGAGAGATAGTAGGAAGTATTTCTTCAGTCATAGAGTTGTAAGGCAGTGGAATAGCCTAGAAAATGACGTAGTGGAGGCAGGAACCATACACAGTTTTAAGACGAGGTTTGATAAAGCTCATGGAGCGGGGAGAGAGAGGGCCTAGTAGCAACCGGTGAAGAGGCGGGGCCAGGAGCTAGGACTCGACCCCTGCAACCACAAATAGGTGAGTACAAATAGGTGAGTACTGTTACGCACCTCGTTTATGAACCTTCTAGGTCAGGTATGATGTATATGTAACGGGCTTTTTCACTTAATATTATATTATTTCTAGGCTCATTAGTAGCTAAAATGAGGATAGAGTACTTTATAATATTATCTGGCCTTAATTTATTTAGCTGTGTAGATAGATAGGATGTTTCGATGATGTAAACTACGGGTACAGTTGTTTATTACCCGGCTGTCGTTTAGCCACTGTCCCCTCTTAATCCGAGGTGACGTCAGTCTGAGAATTCTGTTATAGTCCAGTCCAGTCCACTCTCACCTGTCGTGAGAGAAGCTCCTTGATTCCTGGAGTTAACCTTCTGGTCCCACATTCTCTATAAAGATTACAATGTTGAATTTACAGAATTTGGTTGTTGTGTGGTTTACATGTAGTTAAATAATGATTACAGAGTGTACCACTAGAACGCCTAGCATGGCTAGGCATTTCGGACAGACTTAGTTTAATTCTTTATTTTAAAATATTACAAATTATGAGGTAAGTTGGTATTATGGCTAAGTGACTAAATACTAGTTTGTGAGTTTAGCAATGTGAATGCTTTTGTTTTGGCACAGTACATAGTTTCAGTATTGGAGTATCATAGGATTCATTATTTTAAGATTGAGATTAATATTTCTGTTTATGGTCAAATGGGTGAGTGAGTGTAAGTGTGAACCACCAGGTGGTATTCGTGTAGTTAGTTGATGGGGTGTATCAGGGAGATAAGATGTTTTCTAATGGTAGTTTTGAAGGTGATGCATGTGTCTGCAGTTCAAGAGTTCTCAGGTAGGGTGTTCCAGATTTTAGGGCCTTTGACATACATTGAATTTTTGTAAAGGTTTAGCCGGACACGGGGAATGTCGTAGAGATGTTTGTGTCTGGTGTTATGCCTGTGGGTTCTGTCACAACTATCAAGAAAGCGTTTTAGGTCAAGGTTAATATTGGAGTTTAAGGTCCTGTAGATGTAGAATGCACAGTAGTAAGTGTGGATGTACTGAACAGGGAGTAAGTTTAGATCTATGAAGAGTGGGGGGGTGTGTTGCCAGGGATGGGATTTAGTGATTATTCTTACTGCAGCTTTTTGTTGGGTTATTATTGGCTTTAGGTGTGTTGCTGCAGTTGATCCCCAAGCACAAATAGCATAGGTGAGGTATGGATATATAAGTGAATGGTATAGTGTGATAAGGGCAGTTTGCGGCATGTAGTATCGTATCTTGGAGAGGATCCCAACCGTTTTGGATACTTTTTTGGTTATGTGTTGGATATGGGTGCTGAAATTCAGGTTGTTATCAAGGTATAGGCCTAGGAATTTGCCCTCATTATGTCTGGTAATTAGAGTGTTGTCGATCTTAATGTTAATTTGCACATCTCCTGCTCCGCTACCAAACATAATATAGTAGGTTTTGTCAGTGTTAAGCGTAAGTTTATTGGCTGTCATCCAAGTCGATATTTTGATCAGCTCCTCGTTAACAATGGTGTTGAGGGTGGCAAGATTAGGGTGAGAGATGACATAAGTCGTGTCGTCAGCAAAGAGAATGGGTTTCAAGTGTTGGAAGATCATTGATGTATATGAGGAAGAGCAGGGGACCAAGGACACTTCCCTGCGGAACTCCAATATCAAGTGGCCGTGTTGTTGATGGTGTGTTTTTAATGGTGACATACTGATACTTATTAGTAAGGTAAGATTTGAAATAAGCAAGCGCATGGCCTCTTATACCGTAATGGTCAAGTTTGTGGAGTAGGATGTCGTGGTCTACTGTGTCAAAAGCTTTTCTTAGGTCAATAAAAATTCCTAGTGGATATTCCTTATTTTCCAATGCTGTGTAAAGCAGATCTAGCATTTTTATGATTGCATCATTAGTGCTTTTATTTTTCCTGAATCCAAATTGGCAGGGGTTGAGTATGTTTTGTGTTGCTATAAATGAATATAGTCTCCTGTGCATGAGTTTCTCAAAGATTTTGGATAGCAATGGTAAGTTTGATATTGGCCTATAGTTGTTTAAGTCTGTAGGGTCACCACCTTTATGTATTGGTGTAACCTTTGCCATCTTGAGTAGTTTCGGGAAGGTGCTAGTTTCTAGTGACTTGTTAAAAAGTAATGAAATAGCATGCGAAAGGATATGGGCCGCTCGCTTGTACAGTAATGGTGGGACATTAGACAGATTCCCTGAGTTGTTTTTAAGTGACTTTATAATCTCGGTGACTTCCGAGGGCTCAGTTGGTGCAAGATAGAAGGAATTTGGGAAATTCCCATCTAGGTAGTCCCCGGCATGGGCATTGGTATGTGGGATTTTATTGGCGAGATTAGATCCTATGGTTGAGAAGAAGTCGTTTATCTTGTTAGCTGTGTCAGTGGGATGTAGTGGTGTTTCATGAGGTTCCCTAGTGACCCTCCAGCACCTTGGACGGTATCAGACTGAAACGTCTCAGACGGAGCGTGTGTTACTGTATTGGAGACGCTGGTGATTGTCCCTAGCTCTGCTAGGAGCGAGTTTAAGCAGTATTGGTTCAAAGAGGACGGCGAAAAAGTCATGGGAGACAGACTCGCCTCAAAACTCCTTTAAGTGTAGAATATTCCTAATCTCGCTTAGTATATTTTGAAAGTTGAATAAGAGTGAATTATTATTGAAGTGTTACGTTTTCTGTCTCATTTAGATTGAATTACGCAAAGTGTTATTATATGAAGTGAAGGTGTTATGATACTAGAGCCATTCAGTACTATAAACAAGACAGGATATTGTATATTATCTTTTTAGTGAACTCAAGTGTAAATTTCATGAGTACTGTTTTATGGTGCGACCTTTTTAAAGTTAATATAAAACCCTTCTATGGTTTATTAAGAAACTTAATAAAAAACCGGAAAGAAACATTGTGATTGTTTACTGCTGAACCCTAGAATGATTTCATCTAGAACAGGATATTCAATCCTGTTTATTTGTTGCAAGAAAGGGCTAAACAGGCTTAAGTAGTTGCCCTGTATGCAACACACACACACACACACACACACACACACACACACACACACACACACGCACACACACACGCACACACACACACACACACACACACACACACACACACACACACACGCACACACACACACACACACACACGTGAAGCAGTATCGCTAAATAGTGCTCCCAGGATATAGCGTTCTAGTGGCTGTCCTAAGATATTATTAGCGGTCATCGTACGTGAGTGAATCAGTAAACATACCTACAAGAGTGTAATAACTTTCAAGAGTGTGAATAATATGATAAGATCAAGATTTTTTACAATTTAAATTTGAATGAATGGTGAGTGAGGGAGGGTAGCAGTCAGCTGATCAGGCTACTGGCCGCAGTGTTGACACAAAATATCCAAACAGTTAATTGGGTTAACGGTGTGATCTGAAATATTAACAAATACATATGTTAGTTGGTTATAACAGCAGTGTAGTGATAAGGTCATAAAAGAGTGATTAAGTAAATACTGAAAGTAAGAAAAAATTAGTCAATCCCCAGCTGTAGGTGTTGTGAATGTAGCTAACATCATCAGACTTGTTATGACCATAATACTGTACTAAAGAAAAAAGAGGGAATACCAAGTCTTAAAAGAAAAAGAAAATAAAAACTTGAATGCATGATAAAGTTCCTGAAGGAGTTACAAAATTGAAGGAGTTGATATCAGCCGACCAGCAGGAACCTCCATTGTTGTGCAGACGACATCACTTGCCTATTTGTGGTTAATTTTGGTTAGTGTCTAAAGTCTCAGTGTCTCGCCCTGCTGGTTGTATGCTACACCATCACTCTCTCCCTATTTCAGTACCAGGAGATAGATAGTGGTAACCCTGATAATGTTTAGTAAATTATCTAAATATCTCCAGGTAAACTCCAGAAGAGTTGTGTAGCCTAGTGAACCCCCCCCTGACAGCGACAAGCTAGTAAACAAGTACGCACATACAAACACACGTGGGCACCAGTAAACAAGTACGTACATACAAACACACGTGTGCACCAGTAAACAAGTACACACATACAAACACACGTGTGCACCCGTAATTATTATTATAATAAACATTAGTATATATTAATAAGGAATTGAGTGAGAAAAAATAATCCTATAATCTTCAAAAAGTAAAGTAGCGTAGTGTGCGGAGATCTGGGCCGGGAGAGTACCGGTGAAACAACAACAATAACAAATAGTGTTAACGTAACCCCCCCCCTCTTTTTCAAAGAAAGACAAGCTAGTAAACACACACACACACAAACACAAGTGTACACAATTAATATTATATAGTATATATTAGTGTATATTAATAAGGAATTGATTGTGAAAAATATTTTATAATCTTCAAAAGAGTAGCATAGCCTAGTGTGTGCATGCCACCCATACACCCACACACCCACACACACCCACACACACCCACACACACCCACACACACCCACATGCACCCACACACACCCACACACCCACACACACCCACACACCCACACACACCCACACACACCCACACACCCACACACACCCACACACCCACAAACCCACACACACCCACACACACCCACACACCCACACACACCCACACACACCCACACACACCCACCCACACACACACACACACACACACACACACACACACACACACACACACACACACACACACATAACACACACACACACGCAACACACACATAACACACACACACATTGCCAGACTCACACATACACTCCCCCCCTCCCCCACCGACATCTCACTCCTTCACCTGATCCCTCCGCTCCCTCTTTCACCCTCCTCCTCCTCACCTCTCCCTCCTTCCCCCTCTCCCTCTCCCACTCACCCACTTGCTTCACTCTCCTTCCCACTCCCCCTTCCCACTACTCTCCCACATAGCCACAGTTCCTCCTCTACCTCCCCTCCCCCACACTCTGACATACACAATACTAACCTAACATACAGAATTACATAGGTTTCCCACTCTGAGGCAATCAGGATAAAACAAAAATGGGTTGCCAGAGAGCAACAAGAAAAACCAAGGGACAGGAGGAGGAAACTGCAAAGGAAGATTGGGCAGCAGAACTCACAAAAAGGGAACATGAATGGGAAAAGAAACTAGAAGAACTTAGCATGAGAATGGAAGAGAGGATAGACATGGAAAGCAGGAAGTGGGAGGTGCAAGTCAAAGCAGCAGAGGCCAGGATACAGAGTTTAGAAGAGGAACTGAAAAATCTGAAACAGCCTAAAGAACTAAAGAAGATTTTGGGATTGACAACAGAGACTGCTACCTCAGTCACAAATAAGGGGACTGTAGGGAAAGAAGGAGCAAAACAGCATGTAGAAGCTCAATCAGTGGAGACTGTAGTAAATGAAAGAGCTAAGCTATATGTGGAGGCCCGAACAGACCACACCAGAGCCCAGGGAAAGCCGAGAAGGGAAAATGACAGGCCACTGAGCCCAAGTACATTAGCTAGTGAAACTGAAGAAAGGAAAGCTGCAATTCAAATTCAAATTCAAATTCAAACTTTATTCTCCATAAGTATTACAATGCTGAGTTTACAGAATTTGGTTATTGTGTGGTTTACATGTAGTAAAATAATAATTACAGAGTGTACCACTAGAACGCCTAGCATGGCTAGGCATTTCGGGCAGACTTACCCCTCAAGGAAGGTTCCTTGATGTTGGTGAGGGGCTCTTGATTTAGGGAATTGGATCTGTGCTCCAGTTCCCCGAATTAAGCCTGAATGCCTTCCACATCCCCCCCCCCAGGCGCTGTATAATCCTCCGGGTTTAGCGCTTCCCCCTTGATTATAATAATAATAATCGGGCAGACTTATATTAAATCTTAAGTTTAAAATGTTACAAAATTATGAGATAAGTTGGTATTATGGCTAAGTGACTAAATACTAGTTGTGAGTTTAGCAATGTGAATGCTTTTGTTTTGGCACTATACGTAGTTTCAGTATTGGAGTATCACAGGTCAACTTATGACTAGTTAAGATTCATTATTTTGAGATTGAGATTGATATTTCTGTTTATGGTCAAATGGGTGAGTGAGTGTAAGTGTGAACCACCAGGTGGTATTCGTATTATTAGTTGACAGGGTGTATCAGGGAGATAAGATGTTTTCCGATGGTAGTTTTGAAGGTGATGAATGTGTCTGCAGTTTTGGAATTTTCAGGTAGGGTGTTCCAGATTTTAGGGCCTTTGACATACATTGAATTTTTGTAAAGGTTTAGTCGGACACAGGGAATGTCATAGAGATGTTTGTGTCTGGTGTTGTGCCTGTGGGTTCTGTCACAACTATCAAGAAAGCGTTTTAGGTCAAGGTTAATATTGGAATTTAAGGTCCTGTAGATGTAGATTGCACAGTAGTAAGTGTGGATGTACTGAACAGGGAGTAAGTTTAGATCTATGAAGAGTGGGGGGGGGGGGGTGTTGCCAGGGATGGGATTTAGTGATTATTCTTACTGCAGCTTTTTGTTGGGTTATTATTGGCTTTAGGTGTGTTGCTGCAGTTGAACCCCAAGCACAGATAGCATAGGTGAGGTATGGATATATAAGTGAATGGTATAGTGTGAGAAGGGCAGTTTGCGGCACGTAGTATCGTATCTTGGAGAGGATCCCAACCGTTTTGGATACTTTTTTGGTTATGTGTTGGATATGGGTGCTGAAGTTCAGGTTGTTGTCGAGGTATAGGCCTAGGAATTTGCCCTCATTATGCCTGGTAATTAGAGTGTTGTCGATCTTAATGTTAATTTGTGCATCTCCTGCTCTGCTACCAAACATAATGTAGTAGGTTTTGTCAACGTTAAGCGTAAGTTTATTGGCTGTCATCCAAGTCGATATTTTGATCAGCTCCTCATTAACAATGGTGTTGAGGGTTGCAAGATTAGGATGAGAGATGACATAAGTCGTGTCGTCAGCAAAGAGAATGGGGTTCAGGTGTCGAGATACGTTTGGAAGATCATTGATGTATATGCGGAAGAGCAGGGGACCAAGGACACTTCCCTGCGGAACTCCAGTATCAAGTGGCTGTGTTGTTGATGCTGTGTCTTTAATGGTGACATACTGATACCTATTAGTAAGGTAAGGTTTGAAATATGCAAGCGCATGGCCTCTTATACCATAATGGTCAAGTTTGTGGAGTAGGATGTCGTGGTCTACTGTGTCAAAAGCTTTCCTTAGGTCAATAAAAATTCCTAGTGGATATTCCTTATTTTCCAATGCTGTGTAAAGCAGATCTAGCATTTTTATAATTGCATCGTTAGTGCTTTTGCTTTTCCTGAATCCAAATTGGCAGGGGTTGAGTATGTTTTGTGACGTTATAAATGAATATAGTCTCCTGTGCACGAATTTCTCAAAGATTTTGGATAGCAATGGTAAGTTTGATATTGGCCTATAGTTGTTTAAATCTGTAGGGTCACCACCTTTATGTATTGGTGTAACCCTTGCCGTCTTGAGTAGTTTCGGGAAGGTGCTAGCTTCTAGTGACTTGTTTACCTGGAGTTTACCTGGAGAGAGTTCCGGGGGTCAACGCCCCCGCGGCCCGGTCTGAGACCAGGCCTCCTGGTGGATCAGAGCCTGATCAACCAGGCTGTTGCTGCTGGCTGCACGCAAACCAACATACGAGCCACAGCCCGGCTGATCCGGAACTGACTTTAGGTGCTTGTCCAGTGCCAGCTTGAAGACTGCCAGGGGTCTGTTGGTAATCCCCCTTATGTGTGCTGGGAGGCAGTTGAACAGTCTCGGGCCCCTGACACTTATTGTATGGTCTCTTAACGTGCTAGTGACACTCCTGCTTTTCATTGGGGGGATGGTGCATCGTCTGCCAAGTCTTTTGCTTTCGTAGTGGGTGACTTTCGTGTGCAAGTTCGGTACTAGTCCCTCTAGGATTTTCCAGGTGTATATAATCATGTATCTCTCCCTCCTGCGTTCCAGGGAATACAGGTTTAGGAACCTCAAGCGCTCCCAATAATTGAGGTGTTTTATCTCCGTTATGCGCGCCGTGAAAGTTCTCTGTACATTTTCTAGGTCGGCAATTTCACCTGCCTTGAAAGGTGCTGTTAGTGTGCAGCAATATTCCAGCCTAGATAGAACAAGTGACCTGAAGAGTGTCATCATGGGCTTGGCCTCCCTAGTTTTGAAGGTTCTCATTATCCATCCTGTCATTTTTCTAGCAGATGCGATTGATACAATGTTATGGTCCTTGAAGGTGAGATCCTCCGACATGATCACTCCCAGGTCTTTGACGTTGGTGTTTCGCTCTATTTTGTGGCCAGAATTTGTTTTGTACTCTGATGAAGATTTAATTTCCTCATGTTTACCATATCTGAGTAATTGAAATTTCTCATCGTTGAACTTCATATTGTTTTCTGCAGCCCACTGAAAGATTTGGTTGATGTCTGCCTGGAGCTTTGCAGTGTCTGCAATGGAAGACACTGTCATGCAGATTCGGGTGTCATCTGCAAAGGAAGACACGGTGCTGTGGCTGACATCCTTGTCTATGTCGGATATAAGGATGAGGAACAAGATGGGAGCGAGTACTGTGCCTTGTGGAACAGAGCTTTTCACCGTAGCTGCCTCGGACTTTACTCTGTTGACGACTACTCTCTGTGTTCTGTTAGTGAGGAAATTATAGATCCATCGACCGACTTTTCCTGTTATTCCTTTAGCACGCATTTTGTGCGCTATTACGCCATGGTCACACTTGTCGAAGGCTTTTGCAAAGTCTGTATATATTACATCTGCATTCTTTTTGTCTTCTAGTGCATTTAGGACCTTGTCGTAGTGGTCCAATAGTTGAGACAGACAGGAGCGACCTGTTCTAAACCCATGTTGCCCTGGGTTGTGTAACTGATGGGTTTCTAGATGCGTGGTGATCTTGCTTCTTAGGACCCTTTCAAAGATTTTTATGATATGGGATGTTAGTGCTATTGGTCTGTAGTTCTTTGCTGTTGCTTTACTGCCCCCTTTGTGGAGTGGGGCTATGTCTGTTGTTTTTAGTAACTGTGGGACGACCCCCGTGTCCATGCTCCCTCTCCATAGGATGGAAAAGGCTCGTGATAGGGGCTTCTTGCAGTTCTTGATGAACACAGAGTTCCATGAGTCTGGCCCTGGGGCAGAGTGCATGGGCATGTCATTTATTGCCTGTTCGAAGTCATTTGGCGTCAGGATAACATCGGATAGGCTTGTGTTAATCAAATTTTGTGGCTCCCTCATAAAAAATTCATTTTGATCTTCGACTCTCAGTCTGGTTAGCGGCTTGCTAAAAACTGAGTCATATTGGGACTTGAGTAGCTCACTCATTTCCTTGTTGTCATCTGTGTAGGACCCATCTTGTTTAAGTAGGGGCCCAATACTGGACGTTGTTCTCGATTTTGATTTGGCATAGGAGAAGAAATACTTTGGGTTTCTTTCGATTTCATTTATGGCTTTTAGTTCTTCCCGCGATTCCTGACTCCTAAAGGATTCTTTTAGCTTAAGTTCGATGCTTGCTATTTCTCTGACCAGTGTCTCCCTACGCATTTCAGATATATTGACCTCTTTTAGCCGCTCTGTTATTCTTTTCCGTCGCCTGTAAAGGGAGCGCCTGTCTCTTTCTGTTTTACATCTACTCCTCCTTTTTCTTAGAGGAATAAGCCTTGTGCATACATCGAGTGCTACCGAGTTAATCTGTTCTAGGCATAAGTTGGGGTCTGTTAAAAAGCAATGAGATAGTATGCGAGAGGACATGGGCCACTCTCTTGTACAATAATGGTGGGACATGAGACAGATTCCCTGAGTTATTTAGAAGTGACTTTATAATCTAGGTGACTTCTGTGGGCTCAGTTGGAGCAAGATAGAATGGAGGAAATCAAATTGAATGAGGGGATACACAGGGATATGCAGTGGGAGCATGAAAGGGTGAGGTCAGTCTTTGTGTATGGGCTCCAGGAAGTTGAAGGGGAAACATATGAAGCCAGAAAACAAGGGGAAAAAAAAGCAATTGAAAGCATCATGAAAGCAATAGGAGAAGACGACATGACCCAGCTGGAAAATTTTCGGAGAATAGGGGGGTATGTAAAAAAAAGAACCCGGCCAGTGAAAGTGACCTTCAAGGCAGAATCAACTCGGAACAGGATCCTGCAGGAGAAAGCATGATTAAGGGACATGCCGGCATACAGGAAGGTGTATCTCGACTGTGACAGAACACAAGCAGAAAGGCAGAAACAGGGAGAGATGGTACAAAGGCGAAAGGAGGAAAGAGAGGGGATGGAGAAGACAGACAGGAGATCCCAGACACAGGAAGATCAAATACAGCCTCCCTCACAACTTCCTATAGAAGCCTCCCAACCAGGTCAACCCCAGTGCAACCAAACACTCTAAACCAAAACACCCATGCCACATCCAATGCCCCCACCCACTGCATTACAAACTCCACCCCCACAGCAACCACCCATAGTTCCTTATCAGGTCTCCCACTTCCCCAACCACAATACACCTCCCAGACCACAATCTTAGAAAAGAAGTTGAAGGTGTGGTATACAAATGCAGATGGAATAAATAAGTATGAGGAGTGGCACAAAAGAATCAAGGAGACATCCCCAGACATAATAGCACTCACAGAAACAAAACTCACCAGAATAATAACAGGTTCAATCTTTCCATCTGGATATCAAATCCTCAGGAAAGACAGAGGGAGGAGAGGGGGAGGAGGAGTTGCATTGCTCATTAAAAACCAGTGGGGGTTTGAGAAAATGGAAGGAATGGATGGCACGGGCAAAAGGGACTACTTAGTAGGAACAATCCAGTCTGAGGGACATAAGGTGATAATTGCAGTAATGCACAACCCACCACAGAACTGCAGGAGGCCAAGACAAGAATACGATGAGAGCAACAGAGCAATGGTCGACACACTAGCCGAGGTGGCCAGGAGAGCACACATGGGGGGAGCAAAGTTACTAGTTATGGGTGATTTCAATCACAAGGAGATTGACTGGGAAAACCTGGAGCCCCATGGGGGTCCCGAAACATGGAGAGCCAAGATGATGGATGTGGTACTGGAAAACCTCATGCATCAACATGTTAGAGACACTACCAGAGAGAGAGGAGAGGATGAACCAGCAAGACTGGACCTTGTATTCACCTTGAGTAGTTCTGACATTGAGGATATCATGTATGAAAGGCCCCTGGGAGCTAGTGATCATGTGGTTCTGTGCTTCGACTACATAGTTGAGCTCCAAGTGGAGAGAGCAGCAGGAATAGGGTGGGAAAAACCAAACTACAAAAGGGGGAACTACTCAGGCTTGAGGAACTTCTTTCAAGACATTCAGTGGGAGAGGGAACTGACAGGAAAATCAGTACAAGAAATGATGGACTATGTGGCAACAAAATGCAAGGAGGCAGAGGAGAGTTTTGTTCCCAAGGGAAACAGAAATAATGGGAAGAACAGAACGAGTCCTTGGTTCACCCAAAGGTGTAGGGAGGCAAAAACTAGGTGTACTAGAGAATGGAAAAGGTACAGAAGACAGAGAACTCAGGAAAATAAAGAGATTAGCAGAAGAGCCAGAAACGAATATGCACAGATAAGAAGGGAGGCTCAGCGACAATACGAAAATGACATAGCATCGAAAGTCAAGACTGACCCGAAGCTGTTGTACAGCCACATCAGGAGGAAAACAACAGTCAAGGACCAGGTAATCAGACTGAGGAAGGGTGATGGGGAATTCACAAGAAACGACCGGGAGGTATGTCAGGAGCTCAACACAAGATTTAAATAAGTATTTACAGTGGAAACCAGTAGGACTCCAGGAAATCAGAGCAGGGGGGTGCACCAGCAAGTGCTGGATGAGGTACATATAACCAAGGAGGAGGTGAAGAAGCTGCTATGCGAACTTGACACCTCAAAGGCGGTGGGACCAGACAACATCTCTCCGTGGGTCCTTAAAGAGGGAGCAGAGATATTGTGTGTACCATTAACAAATATCTTCAACACATCATTTGATACTGGGCAACTCCCCGAGGTATGGAAGATGGCAAATGTAGTCCCAATTTTTAAAAAGGGAGACAGACATGAGGCACTAAACTACAGACCTGTATCACTAACGTGTATAGTATGCAAGGTCATGGAGAAGATCATCAGGAGGAGAGTGGTGGAGCACCTGGAAAGAAACAAGTGTATAATTGACAACCAGCATGGTTTCAGGGAGGGAAAATCCAGTGTCAGAAACCTATTAGAGTTTTATGACAAGGTGACAGAAGTAAGACAAGAGAGAGAGGGGTGGATCGACTGCATTTTTTGGACTGCAAGAAGGCCTTCGACACAGTTCCTCACAAGAGGTTACTGCAAAAGCTAGAGGATCAGGCACACATAACAGGAAAGGCACTGCAATGGATAAGAGAATACCTTACAGGGAGGCAAGAACGAGTCATGGTACGTGACGAGGTGTCAAAGTGGGCGCCTGTGACAAGCGGGGTTCCATAGGGGTCAGTCCTAGGACCTGTGCTGTTCTTGGTATATGTGAATGACATAACAAAAGGGATAGACTATGAAGAGTCCTTGTTTGCGGACGATGTGAAGTTAATGAGAAGAATCAAATCGGATGAGGATCAGGCAGGACTACAAAGAGACCTGGACAGGCTACAAGCCTGGTCCAGCAACTGGCTACTTGAGTTTAACCCCGCCAAATGCAAAGTCGTGAAGATTGGGGAAGGCCAAAGAAGACCGCAGACATAATATAGTTTAGATGGCCAAAATCTGCAAACCTCACTCAAGGAAAAAGATCTGGGGGTGAGTATAACACCGAGCATATCTCCTGAGGCGCACATCAATCAGATAACTGCTGCAGCATACGGGCGCCTGGCAAACCTACGGATAGCGTTCCGATACCTCAGTAAGGATTCGTTCAAGACTCTGTATACCATTTACGTCATGCCCATACTGGAGTATGCAGCACCAGTTTGGAATCCACACCTAGTCAAGCACGTCAAGAAATTAGAGAAAGTGCAAAGGTTTGCAACAAGACTAGTCCCAGAGCTACGGGGATTGTCCTACGAAGAAAGGTTGAGGGTAATTGGCCTGACGACACTGGAGGCCAGGAGGGTCATGGGAGACATGATAACGACATATAAAATACTGCAAGGAATAGACGAGGTGGACAAAGACGGGATGTTCCAGAGATGGGATACAGACACAAGAGGTCACAATTGGAAGTTGAAGACTCAGATGAATCAAAGGGATGTTAGGAAGTATTTCTTCAGTCATAGAGTAGTCAAGCCGTGGAATAGCCTAGAAAGTGAAGTAGTGGAGGCGGGAACCATACATAGTTTTAAGGCGAGGTATGATAAAGCTCATGGAGCAGGGAGAGAGAGGTCCTAGTAGCAATCAGTGAAGAGGCAGGGCCAGGAGCTATGAATCGACCCCTGCAACCACAAATAGGTGACTACACACACACACACACACACACACACACACACACACACACACACACACACACACACACACACACACACACACACACACACACACAGGAAAATCAGTAAACGAGATGATGGAATATTTGGCAACAAAGTGCAAGGAGGCAGAGGAAAGTTTTGTTCCCAAGGGAAACAGAAATAATAGGGAGACCAAAACGAGTCCTTGGTTTACCCGAAGGTGTAGGGAGGCAAAAACTAAGTGCAACAGAGAATGGAAAAGGTACAGGAGGCATAGGACCCAGGAAAACAAGGAGATTAGTAGAAGAGCCAGAAACGAGTATGCACAGATAAGGAGGGAGGCCCAGCGACAGTATGAAAACGACATAGCATCGAAAGTCAAATCTGACCCGAAACTGCTGTATAGCCACATTAGGAGGAAGACAACAGTCAAGGACCAGGTGATAAGGCTGAGGAAAGAAGGTGGAGAACTCACAAGAAACGATCAAGAGGTATGTGAGGAGCTCAACACGAGATTTAAGGAAGTATTTACAGTAAAGACAGGAAGGACTCTGGGGGGACAGACCAGATGGGGACACCAGCAAGGAATACACCAACAAGTGTTGGACGACATACATACAGATGAGGAGGAGGTGAAGAAACTGCTAAGGGACATCGATACCTCAAAGGCAATGGGACCGGACAACATCTTCCCGTGGGTCCTTAGAGAGGGAGCAGATATGTTGTGCATGCCACTTACCAAAATCTTCAACACGTCCCTGGAAACTGGGCAACTACCTGAGGTATGGAAGACGGCAAATGTAGTTCCCATTTTTAAAAAAGGAGACAGAAAAGAGGCACTAAACTATAGACCTGTGTCATTGACGTGTATAGTATGCAAAATTATGGAGAAGATTATCAGGAGGAGAGTGGTGGAGCACCTGGAACGGAACAAGAGTATAAATGCCAACCAGCACGGATTCACGGAAGGCAAATCCTGTGTCACAAACCTTCTGGAGTTTTATGATAAAATAACAGAAGTAAGACACGAGAGAGAGGGGTGGGTTGATTGCATCTTCTTGGACTGCAAGAAGGCCTTTGACACAGTTCCTCACAAGAGATTAGTGCAGAAGCTAGAGCATCAGGCGCATAAAACAGGAAGGGCACTGCAATGGATCAGAGAATACCTGACAGGGAGGCAACAACGAGTCATGGTACGTAATGATGTATCACAGTGGGCACCTGTGACGAGCGGGGTCCCACAGGGGTCGGTCCTAGGACCAGTGCTATTTTTGGTATATGTGAACGACATGACGGAAGGGTTAGACTCAGAAGTGTCCCTGATTGCAGATGATGTGAAGTTAATGAGGAGAATTAAATCTGATGAGGACCAGGCAGGACTTCAAAGAGACCTGGACAGACTGGACACCTGGTCCAGCAAATGGCTTCTCGAATTTAATCCTGCCAAATGCAAAGTCATGAAGATAGGGGAAGGGCACAGAAGACCACAGACAGAGTATAGGCTAGGTGGCCAAAGACTGCAAACCTCACTCAAGGAGAAAGATCTTGGGGTGAGTATAACACCGAGCATGTCTCCGGAAGCACACATCAATCAGATAACTGCTGCAGCATATGGGCGCCTGGCAAACCTGAGAACAGCATTCCGATACCTTAGTAAGGAATCATTCAAGACACTGTACACCGTGTATGTCAGGCCCATACTGGAGTATGCAGCACCTGTTTGGAACCCGCACTTGATAAAGCACGTCAAGAAACTAGAGAAAGTACAAAGGTTTGCGACAAGGTTAGTTCCAGAGCTAAGGGGAATGTCCTATGAAGAAAAATTAAGGGAAATCGGCCTGACGACACTGGAGGACAGGAGGGTCAGGGGAGACATGATAACGACATATAAAATACTGCGTGGAATAGACAAGGTGGACAAAGACAGGATGTTCCAGGGAGGGGACACAGAAACAAGAGGCCACAATTGGAAGTTGAAGACACAAATGAGTCAGAGAGATAGTAGGAAGTATTTCTTCAGTCATAGAGTTGTAAGGCAGTGGAATAGCCTAGAAAATGACGTAGTTGAGGCAGGAACCATACACAGTTTTAAGACGAGGTTTGATAATGCTCATGGAGCGGGGAGAGAGAGGGCCCAGTAGCAACCGGTGAAGAGGAGGGGCCAGGAGCTAAGACTCGACCCCTGCAACCACAAATAGGTGAGTACAAATAGGTGAGTACACACACACACACACACACACACACACATACATGCACACACATACACACACACACACACACACACACACACACACACACACACACACACACACACACACACATACACACACACACACACACATCAGAGGATGCAATGGGAGTCACAGTGGGAGGTGGAAAGGGAGAGATCCGTGTTTGTCTATGGGCTAGACGAAGCTAAAGGGGAAACTTATGATGAAAGAAAGCAGGAGGAGAAAAAAACGATTGAAGATATCATGAAGGTGATAGGCGAGGGGGACATGACCCAGGTGGCAAATTTTCGGAGAATCGGGTGGTTCACAAAGAAAAGGAATTGGCCTCTCAAAGTAATTTTCAAGGCAGAATCAACCCGAACCATGATCCTGCAGGAGAAAGCACGGCTGAGAGGCAAGCAGGAGTTCCGGAGTGTGTACCTCGATCGAGACAGAACACAGGGCGAAAGGAAGACGATGAAAGAGAGAGTTCAAAAACGAAAGGAGAAATGGGAGGAAATGAAAAAGGAGAGCAGAATAACCCAGGATCAAATGGAAGGACAAGCACACCCCCAGAAACACCTGCAGAAGAACTCCAGCCACGACATCCCCATGGACACTGAACAATCCAAACCAACCATCACACACCGATCCCTCTGTTCCCACCCCCCACACCACAGTTACAGTATTCAAATTTCAATTCAATTCAAAGTTTATTCTCTATAAGGATTACAATGCTGAGTTTACAGAAATTTGGTTATTGTTTGGTTTACATGTAGTAAAATTATGATTACAGAGTGTACCACTAGAACGCTTAGCATGGCTAGGCATTTCGGGCATACTTAGTTTTATTCTTAATTGTAAGATATTACAAATTATGAGGTAAGTTGGTATTATGGCTAAGTGACTAAATACTATTTTATGAGTTTAGCAATGTGAATGCTTTTGTTTTGGCACAGTATATAGTTTCAGTATTGGAGTATCACAGGATTCATTATTTTAAGACTGAGATTAATATTTCTGTTTATGGTCAAATGAGTGAGCGAGTGTAAGTGTGAACCACCAGGTGGTATTCGTGTAGTTAGTTGACGGGGTGTATCAGGGAGATAAGATGTTTTCTAATGGTAGTTTTGAAGGTGATGAATGTGTCTGCAGTTCTAGAGTTCTCAGGTAGGGTATTCCAGATTTTAGGGCCTTTGACATACATTGAATTTTTGTAAAGGTTTAGTCGGACACGGGGAATGTCGTAGAGATGTTTGTGTCTGGTGTTATGCTTGTGGGTTCTGTCACAACTATCAAGAAAGCGTTTTAGGTCAAGGTTGATATTAGAGTTTAAGGCCCTGTAGATATAGATTGCACAGTAGTAAGTGTGGATGTACTGAACTGGGAGTAAGTTTAGATCTTTGAAGAGTGGGGGGGTGTGCTGCCAGGGGAGGGATTTAGTGATTATTCTTACTGCAGCTTTTTGTTGGGTTATTATTGGCTTTAGGTGTGTTGCTGCAGTTGATCCCCAAGCACAAATAGCATAGGTGAGGTATGGATAAATAAGTGAGTGGTATAGTGTGAGAAGGGCATTTTGCGGCACGTAGTATCGTATCTTGGAGAGGATCCCAACCGTTTTGGATACTTTTTTGGCTATATGCTGGATATGGGTGCTGAAATTCAGGTTGTTGTCAAGGTATAAGCCTAGGAATTTTCCCCCATTATTTCTGGTAATTAGAGTGTTATCAATCTTAATGTTAATTTGTGCATCTCCTGCTCTGCTACCAAACATAATATAGTAAGTTTTGTCAGTGTTAAGCGTAAGCTTATTGGCTGTCATCCAAGTCGATATTTTAATCAGCTCCTCATTCACAATGGTGTTGAGGGTGGCAAGATTAGGGTGAGAGATGACATAAGTCGTGTCATCAGCAAAGAGAATGGGTTTCAGGTGTTGGGATACGTTTGGAAGGTCATTGATGTATATGAGGAAGAGCAGGGGACCAAGGACACTTCCCTGCGGAACTCCAGTATCAAGTGGCCGTGTTGCTGATGCTGTGTCTTTAATGGTGACGTACTGATACCTATTAGTAATGTAAGATTTGAAATAAGCAAGCGCATGGCCTCTTATACCGTAGTGGTCAAGTTTGTGGAGTAGGATTTGGTGGTTTACTGTGTCAGAAGCTTTTCTTAGGTCAATAAAAATTCCTAGTGGATATTCCTTATTTTCCAATGCTGTGTAAAGCAGATCTAGCATTTTTATGATTGCATCATTAGTGCTTTTATTTTTCCTGAATCCAAACTGGCAGGAGTTGAGTATGTTTTGAGCCGTTATAAATGAATACAGTCTCTTGTACACGAGTTTCTCAAAGATTTTGGATAGCAATGGTAAGTTAGATATTGGCCTATAGTTGTTTAAGTCTGTAGGGTCACCACCTTTATGTATTGGTGTAACCCTTGCCATCTTGAGTAGTTTCGGGAAGGTGCTAGTCTCTATTGACTTGTTAAAAAGTAATGAAATAGCATGCGAAAGGACATGGGCCGCTCGCTTGTACAGTAATGGTGGGACATGAGACAGATTCCCCGAGTTATTTTTAAGTGACTTTATGATCCCAATGACTTCCGTGGGCTCAGTTAGTGCAAGATAGAAGGAATTAGGGAAATTACCTTCTAGGTAGTCCCCGGCATGGGCATTGGTATGTGGGATTTTACTGGCGAGATTAGATCCTATGTTTGAGAAGAAGCCGTTTATCTTGTTAGCTGTGTCAGTGGGATGTAGTGGTCTTTCATTAGGTTTAGTTAGGACAATATTCTTGGTTTTTCTCAGTTTGTGGGTCCCTAGAATCTGAGAGAGTGTTTTCCAGGTCTTTTTTATATCTCCTCTAGTGTCTGTGAATCTACTGGAGTAGTATAGTTGTTTGGCTTTTTTTATTACTTTGGTGAGAGCTGATGAATAGTGTTTAAGAGTATCTTTGTGTATTAAGCCCTGTCTATATTGCTTTTCATATTGGTGTTTCTTGTCTATGGATTTCAGAATGGTGCTGGTTAGCCATGGGCAACCAAGCCGTTTGTTTGTGATCTGTTTTGTTTTTATAGGGCAATGTTTGTTGTATAGTCTAAGTAATTTGTTAAGAAAGATGTCTGTCCAGTCATCAATACCATTGGCCTTGGAGAATTCTGTAGGCCAATCAACAGTCTCTAGGTCAGCTGTGAACTTCCTTACTGAGGCCTCGTCATGGAGTCTAAATGAGACTTTGTTGTATTCAAGTGGTGGTTTACTAATGTTTGTCAGGAGGAAGGTAGGGTAGTGGTCTGTAGTGCTATCTGTGATTATCCCTGATTTAAGGGGGGCTAGTATATTGGTCCATATGTGGTCTATTATGGTTGCACTTGTCTCAGTGAGCCTGGTTGGTTTAGTTATTGTTGGTATGAGAAGTGTGTTGTTCATATTGTTGATGAAATCAGTTACAGGCTGATCATCTAGTAAGCCAAGGTTGATGTTGAAGTCTCCAGCTAAGAGAAGGTGGTGCTTATTCATTTGTCTGTTTGTTATTAGTGACTTTAATTTCTCACTGAAATTTGGGATGTTTGTGTGAGGTATCCGGTAAATGGCACCGATTGTT
This sequence comes from Cherax quadricarinatus, assembly GCF_038502225.1. Lineage (NCBI taxonomy): Eukaryota > Metazoa > Arthropoda > Malacostraca > Decapoda > Parastacidae > Cherax > Cherax quadricarinatus. The sequence continues at coordinate 34,233,488 of NC_091326.1, forward strand.
ATAGGCGTCTTAAGGTTTTTTACAGTAAAATTAGCAAAAATGTATTCCCCATATTCATCACTAAAGCAAGTGGTGCTAAGACAAGATAATTGGTTAGAGTAATAGATTGCAATACCACCCCCAACTTGGTTTGTTCTGCAGTTGTGAATTGCTGTGTATCCTGGTAGAGGGTAGATATCTATTGTGTCCTGCTTAAGCCAGGTCTCAGTAAGAATAATGCAGGAGAAGGGTGTCTTTAGTGATTCAAGGAGTGCTAGGAGGTCATCATAGTGTTTGCTTAAGGACCTGATGTTGTAGTTAAGTACTGATAGACTTTTAGCATTGTTTAGGATAGTGGTGGCTTGTGATGCTGTGTAATAAAGGCAGTTACTTTCCAATAGGTTTTGATTGGGTGTCAGATTATGTAGGTTTAGATCAGGGTCAACGTGATCAATCATCTTCTAGGTTTAGAATTATGGTTATTTATATCCTGAGTTGTGTGTTGAGTTCTACTACTGATATCTGTAGTGGTTGGAAGTTTGGACAAGTATATAGCTAGAGTATTTTGGTCATGTAGGGTATAGTCACTACTACACATAATGAAGTTGATGTTGTCTGTGTTGTGCTGGAATGAACTAAAGTACAACTAGGTATAAACTAGTAATATAAAAATACAAATTAAAAATAGAACAAGACTCTCACTTGTAATTGCACTAAGGTCTAATAATGACTTTTGTGGAGTCTATGTTTTGAGCTAGAGTGAGCTAAAGTACAATAGGTTTAATCTAATAATATAAAAGTACAAATTAAAAATAGCACTAGTCTCTCACTAGTAATTGCACTATGGTCTAATATAGTGAAATTGGTATTGACTATGTCTTGAGGTAGAATGAGCTATGGTACAACTGAATTTAATCTAATAATATAAAAATACAAATTAAAAGTAGCACCAGTCTCTCACTAGTAATTGCACTATGGTCTAATATAGTGAATTTGGTATTGACTATGTATTGAGCTAGAAAGAGCAATAGTACAACAACTTTAGTCTAATAATATAAAAATACAAATTACAAATAGCACCAGTCTCTCACTAGTAATTGCACTATGGTCTAGTATAGTGAATTTGGTATTGACTATGTATTGAGCTAGAAAGAGCTATAGTACAACTAGGTTTAGTCTAATAATATAAAAATACAAATTACAAACAGCACCAGTCTCTCACTAGTAATTGCACTATGGTCTAGTATAGTGAATTTGGTACTGACTATGTATTGAGCTAGAATGAGCTAGAGTAAAACTGTGATTAATCTAATAATATAATAAAGGAACAAGACTCTCAATTGTAATTGCACTAAGGTCTTATATAAGTTGTTTTCAAGAATTAGAGTATAATTAGATTTAAATTGACAGGATAAAATACACAAATTAAGGTAGCAAGATAATAATAAAAAAAAAGAATTGATAAAAATAAAAATGGCAATGACTTGGTTATAATATGCTAGTAAGATGGTAGACAGGATGATATAAAAGTTGTAGTTGAAAATACTAGGTTAAAAAGTATGTAATAAAAATGGTCAGTAAAAGAAGTTTACAGAAGTTGAAGGTTTGGTACACAAATGTGGATGGATTAACAAATAAACATGAGGAATGACAAGAAAGAATCAATGAGAAGTCCCCAAACATCATAGCAGTTACAGAAACAAAACTCACGGAGACAATAACAGATGCAATCTTCCCTCCAGGATACCAGATCATGAGGAAAGATAGAAGGGGCAGAGGGGGAGGAGGGGTTGCTCTGCTCGTAAAAAACAGATGGAAATTCGAGAAAATGGAAGGCATAGATGAGACGGGAGAAAGAGACTACATAGTAGGTACACTTCAGTCTGGGGAACACAAAGTGGTCACTGCAGTGATGTATAATCCACCACAGAACTGCAGGAGGCCAAGAGAGGAATATGAAGAGAGCAGCAGAGCAATGGTGGACACACTTGCTGAGGTGGCAAGAAGAGCTCACTCCAGCAGAGCAAAGTTGCTGGTTATGGGGGATTTCAACCACAGGGAGATTGACTGGGAAAACCTGGAGCCACATGGGGGTCCCAAAACATGGAGAGCCAGGATGTTGGACGTGGTGCTGGAAAACCTCATGCACCAACATGTTAAGGACACTACCAGAGTGAGAGGGGAGGATGAACCAGCAAGATTGGACCTTGTGTTCACCCTGGGCAGCTCAGACATTGAGGACATCAAGTATGAGAGTCCCCTAGGAGCTAGCGACCACGTGGTTCTGTGCTTTGAATACATAGTAGAGCTGCAAGTGGAGAGAATAACAGGAGTTGAATCTGAAAAGCCTGACTATAAAAGAGGGGACTACATAGGGTTGAAGAACTTCCTGCGGGAGGTCCAGTGGGACAGAGAACTGGAAGGAAAGCCAGTAAATGAAATGATGGAATATATAACAACAAAATGCAAAGAGGCAGTGGAAAGGTTTATTCCCAAGGGCAACAGTAACAACGGGAAGACCAGAACGAGCCCCTGGTTTACCCGACGGTGTAAGGAGGCAAAAACAAAGTGCAATAGCGAATGGAAAAAGTACAGAAGGCAGAGAACACACGAAAATAGGGAAATCAGTCGCAGAGCCAGGAACGAGTATGCACAGGTAAGGAGGGAGGCCCAGTGACAGTATGAAAATGACAAAGCATCGAGAATCAAGACTGACCCGAAACTGTTGTATAGCCACATCAGGAGGAAGACAACAGTCAAAGACCAGGTGATCAGATTAAGGACAGAAGGTGGAGAACTCACAAGAAATGATCAGGAGGTATGTGAGGAGCTGAACAGGAGATTTAAGGAAGTTTTTACAGTAGAGACAGGAAGGGCTGTGGGAAGACAACACAGAAGGGAACATCAAGAGGGAATATACCAACAAGTGTTGGATGACATACGAACAACTGAGGAGGAGGTGAAGAAGCTCCTAAGTGACCTTGACACCTCAAAGGTGATGGGACCGGACAACATCTCCACATGGGTCCTTAGAGAAGGAGCAGAGATGCTGTGCGTGCCTCTAACCACAATCTTCAGCACATCCCTTGAAACTGGTCAACTACCTGAGAAATGGAAGACAGCTAATGTAGTCCCCATATTTAAGAAAGAAAACAGAAACGAGGCGCTAAACTACAGACCTGTGTCTCTGACATGTATTGTGTGCAAAGTCATGGAGAAGATTATCAGGAGGAGAGTGGTGGAACACCTGGAAAGGAACAAAATTATAAATGAAAACCAGCATGGGTTCATGGAAGGCAAATCGTGTATCACAAACCTCCTGGAGTTTTATGACAAGGTAACAGAAGACACGAGAGAGAGGGGTGGGTAGATTGCGTTTTCCTAGACTGCAGGAAGACCTTTGACACAGTTCCCCACAAGAGATTAGTGCAGAAGCTGGAGGATCAGGCGCATGTAACAGGGAGGGCACTGCAATGGATCAGGGAATACCTGACAGGGAGACAGCAACGAGTCATGGTACGTGAGATGTATCACAGTGGGCGCCTGTGACGAGCGGGGTCCCACAGGGGTCAGTTTTAGGACCAGTGCTATTTTTTATATATGTGAACGACATGATAGAAGGAATAGACTCTGAAGTGTCCCTGTTCGCAGATGATGTGAAGTTGATGAGAAGAATTAAATTGGATGAGCATGATGCAAAGAGACCAGGACAGGCTGGACATGTGGTCCAGTAACTGGCTTCTCGAATTCAATCCAGCCAAATGCAAAGTCATGAAGATTGGGGAGGGGCAAAGAAGACCGCAGACAGAGTATAGGCTAGGTGGACAAAGACTACAGACCTCACTCAGGGAGAAAGACCTTGGGGTGACCATAACACCGAGCACATCACCGGAGGCACACATCAACCAAATACCTGCTGCAGCATACGGGCGCCTGGCAAACCCGAGAATAGCATTCCGATACCTTAATAAGGAATCGTTCAAGACACTGTACACTGTGTATGTTAGGCCCATACTGGAGTATGCAGCACCAGTCTGGAACCCACACCTGGTCAAGCAAGTCAAGAAGTTAGAGAAAGTACAAAAGTTTGCAACAAGGCTAGTCCTAGAGCTCAGGGGAATGTCGTACGAGGAAATGTTGAGGGAAATCGGACTGACGACACTGGAGGACAGAAGGGTCAGGGGAGACATGATAACGGCATACAAGATACTGCGGGGAATAGACAAGGTGGACAGAGATAGGATGTTCCAGAGAGGGGACACAGGGACAAGGGCTCACAACTGGAAGCTGAAGACTCAGACGAGTCACAGGGACGTTAGGAAGTATTTCTTCAGTCATAGAGTTGTCTGGAAGTGGGATAGCCTAGCAAGTGAAGTAGTTGAGGCAGGAACCATACATAGTTTTAAGAAGAGGTATGATGCAGCTCAAGAAGCAGAGAGAGAGAAGACCTAGTAGCGATAAGTGAAGAGGCGGGGCCAGGAGCTGAGTCTTGACCCCTGCAACCACAATTAGGTGAGTTCAATTAGGTGAGTACACACACACACACACACACACACATACACGCTAGATGATGCTAAAAGAGAAACTTAGGATGAAAGAAAGCAGGAGCAGAAAAATGCGATTGAAGATATCATGAAGGTGATAGGCGAGGGGGACATGACCCAGGTGGCAAATTTTCGGAGAATCGGGTGGTTCACAAAGAAAAGGAATCGGCCTCTCAAATTAATTTTCAAGGCAGAATCAACCCGAACCATGATCCTGCAGGAAAAAGCACGGCTGAGAGGCAAGCAGGAGTTCATGAGTATGTACTTTGATCAAGACAGAACACAGGAGAAAGGAGGATGATGAAAGAGAGAGTGCAAAAACGAAAGGAGAAATGGGAGGAAATGAAAAAGGAGAGCAGAATAACCCAGGAACAAGTGGAAGGACAAGCACATCCCACAGAAACACCTGCTGAAGGACTCCAGCCATGACACCCCGAAGGCAACTGAACAATCCAAACCAACCATCACACACCGATCCCTCTGTTCCCACCCCCCCACACCACAGTTACAGTATTAGAACAGAAGTTGAAGGTTTGGTACTCAAATGTGGATGGATTAACGAATAAACATGAGGAATGGCTAGAAAAAATCAATGAGAAGTCTCCAGACATCATAGCAGTTACAGAAACAAAACTCACGGAGACAATAACAGACGCAATCTTCCCACCAGGATACCAGATCATGAGGAAAGATAGAAGGGGCAGAGGGGGAGGAGGGGTTGCTCTGCTCGTAAAAAACAGATGGAAATTCGAGAAAATGGGAGGCATAGACGAGACGGGAGAAAGAGACTACATAGTAGGTACTCTTCAGTCTGGGGAGCACAAGGTAGTCATTGCAGTGATGTATAATCCACCATAGAATTGCAGGAGGCCAAGAGAGGAATATGAAGAGAGTAACAGAGCAATGGTGGATACACTTGCTGAGGTGGCAAGAAGAGCTCACTCCAGCAGAGCAAAGTTGCTGGTTATGGGGGATTTCAACCACAGGGAGATTGACTGGGAAAACCTTGAGTCACATGGGGTTCCCGAATCATGGAGAGCCAAGGTGTTGGACGTGTTGCTGGAAAACCTCATGCACCAACTTGTTAAGGACACTACCAGAGTGAGAGGGGAGGATGAACCAGCAAGATTGGACCTTGTGTTCACCCTGGGCAGTTCAGACATTGAGGACATCACGTATGAGAGTCCCCTAGGAGCTAGCGACCATGTGGTTCTGTGCTTTGAATATATAATAGAGTTGCAAGTGGAGAGAATAACAGGAGTTGAATCTGAAAAGCCTGACTATAAAACAAGGGACTACATAGGGTTGAGGAACTTCCTGCAGGAGGTTCCGTGGGACAGAGAACCGGCAGGAAAGCCAGTAAACGAAATGATGGAATATGTAACAACAAAATGCAAGGAGGCAGTGGAAAGGTTCATTCCCAAGGGCAACAGAAACAATGGGAAGGCCAGAACGAGCCCCTGGTTTACCCGACGGTGTAAGGAGGTAAAAACAAAGTGCAATAGAGAATGGAAAAAGTATAGAAGGCAGAGAACACATGAAAATAGGGAGATCAGTCACAGAACCAGGAACGAGTATGCACAGGTAAGGAGGGAGGCCCAGCGACAGTATGAAAATGACAAAGCATCGAAAATCAAGACTGATCCGAAACTGTTGTATAGCCACATCAGGAGGAAGACAGCAGTCAAAGACCAGGTGATCAGATTGAGGACAGAAGGTGGAGAACTCACAAGAAATGATCAGGAGGTATGTGAGGAGCTAAACAGGAGATTTAAGGAAGTTTTCATAGTAGAGACAGGAAGGGCTGTGTGAAGACAACACAGAAGGGAACATCAAGAGGGAATATACCAACAAATGTTGGAGGACATACGAACAACTGAGGAGGAGGTGCAGAAGCTGCTAAGTGACCTTGATACCTCAAAGGCAATGGGACCGGACATCTCCACATGGGTCCTTAGAGAAGGAGCAGAGACGCTGTGCGTGCCTCTAACCACAATCTTCAACACATCCCTTGAAACTGGGCAACTACCTGAGAAATGGAAGACAGCAAACGTAGTCCCCATATTTAAGAAAGGAAACAGAAATGAGGCACTAAACTACAGACCTGTGTCTCTGACATGTATTGCGTACAAAGCCATTGAGAAGATTATCAGGAGGAGAGTGGTGGAACACCTGGAACGGATCAAGATGATGAATGAAAACCAGCATGAGTTCATGGAAGGTAAATCCTGTGTCACAAACCTCCTGGAGTTTTATGACAAGGTGAAAGAAGTAAGGCACGAGAGAGAGGGGTGGGTTGATTGCATTTTCCTAGACTGCAGGAAGGCCTTTGATACAGTTCCCCACAAGAGATTAGTACAGAAGCTGGAAGATCAAGCGCATATAACAGGGAGGGCACTGCAATGGATCAGGGAATACCTGACAGGGAGGCAGCAACGAGTCATGGTACATGAAGAGGTATCACATTGGGCGCCTGTGACGAGTGGGGTCCCACAGGGGTCAGTTCTAGGACCAGTGCTATTTTTGATATATGCAAACGACATGATGGAAGGAATAGACTCTGAAGTGTCCCTATTCGCAGATGATGTGAAGTTGATGAGAAGAATTAAATTGGATGAGCATGAGGCAGGACTGCAAAGAGACCTGGACAGGCTGGACATGTGGTCCAGAAACTGGCTTCTCGAATTCAATCCTGCCAAATGCAAAGTCATGAAGATTGGGGAGGGGCAAAGAAGACTGCAGACAGAGTATAGGCTAGGTGGACAAAGACTACAGACCTCACTCAGGGAGAAAGACCTTGGGGTGACCATAACACCGAGCACGTCACCGGAGGCACACATCAACCAAATAACTGCTGCAGCATACAGGCACTTGGCAAACCTGAGAATAGCGTTCCGATACCTTGATAAGGAATCGTTCATGACACTGTACACTGTGTATGTTAGGCCCATACTGGAGTATGCAGCACCAGTCTGGAACCCACACCTGGTCAAGCACGACAAGAAGTTAGAGAAAGTACAAAGGTTTGCAACAAGGCTAGTCCCAGAGCTCACGGGAATGTCGTACGAGGAAAGGTTGAGGGAAATCAGACTGACGACACTGGAGGACAGAAGGGTCAGGGGAAACATGATAACGACATACAAGATACTGCGGGGAATAGACAAGGTGGACAGAGATAGGATGTTCCAGAGAGGGGACACAGAAACAAGGGGTCACAACTGGTAGCTGAAGACTCAGACGAGTCACAGGGACGTTAGGAAGTATTTCTTCTGTCATAGAGTCGTCAGGAGGTGGAATAGCCTAGCAAGTGAAGTAGTGGAGGCAGGAACCATACATAGTTTTAAGAAGAGGTATGACAAAGCTCAAGAAGCAGAGAGGGAGAGAACCTAGTAGTGATCAGTGAAGAGGCGGGGCCAGGAGCTGAGTCTCGACCCCTGCAACCACAATTAGGTGAGTATGCACACACACATACACACTCATACACACACACACATACATGCACACACACACACACACACACACACACACACACACACACACACACACACACACACACACAGTAT
>NC_091326.1:34246573-34364073 GCF_038502225.1 Cherax quadricarinatus
TGTAGGTACAATTCAGTCCGGAGAACATAAAGTAGTCATTGGAGTGATGTATAACCCACCACAGAACTGCAGGAGGCCAAGAGAGGAGTACGAAGAAAACAACAGGGTGATGGTGGACACACTGGCTGAGGTGGCAAGAAGAGCTCACTCGAGCAGAGCAAAGTTACTGGTAATGGGCGATTTCAACCACAGGGAGATCGACTGGGAAAACCTGGAGCCACATGGGGGTCCCGAAACATGGAGAGCCAAGATGATGGATGTGGTACTTGAAAACCTCATGCATCAACATGTCAGGGACACAACCAGAGAGAGAGGGGAGGATGAGCCAGCAAGACTGGATCTTGTGTTCACCCTGAGCAGTTCAGACATTGAGGACATCACTTACGAGAGGCCCCTTGGAGCTAGCGATCATGTGGTTCTGAGTTTTGACTATATAGTAGAGTTACAAGTGGAGAAGGTAACAGGAACTGAAGGGGACAGGCCAAACTATAAAAGGGGGGACTACACAGGTATGAGAAACTTCCTGCAGGAGATTCAGTGGGACAGAGAAATGGTAGGAAAATCAGTAAACGAGATGATGGAATATGTGGCAACAAAGTGCAAGGAGGCAGAGGAAAGTTTTGTTCCCAAGGGAAACAGAAATAATAGGAAGACCAAAACGAGTCCTTGGTTTACCCGAAGGTGTAGGGAGGCAAAAACTAAGTGCAACAGAGAATGGAAAAGGTACAGGAGGCATAGGACCCAGGAAAACAAGGAGATTAGTAGAAGAGCCAGAAACGAGTATGCGCAGATAAGGAGGGAGGCCCAGCGACAGTATGAAAACGACATAGCATCGAAAGTCAAATCTGACCCGAAACTGCTGTATAGCCACATTAGGAGGATGACAACAGTCAAGGACCAGGTGATAAGGCTGAGGAAAGAAGGTGGAGAACTCACAAGAAACGATCAAGAGGTATGTAAGGAGCTCAACACGAGATTTAAGGAAGTATTTACAGTAGAGACAGGAAGGACTCTGGGGGGACAGACCAGATGGGGACACCAACAAGGAATACACCAACAAGTGTTGGACGACATACATACAGATGAGGAGGAGGTGAAGAAACTGCTAAGGGACATCGATACCTCAAAGGCAATGGGACCGGACAACATCTCTCCATGGGTCCTTAGAGAGGGAGCAGATATGTTGTGCGTACCACTTACCACAATCTTCAACACATCCCTGGAAACTGGGCAACTACCTGAGGTATGGAAGACGGCAAATGTAGTTCCCATTTTCAAAAAAGGAGACAGAAAAGAGGCACTAAATTATAGACCTGTGTCATTGACGTGTATAGTATGCAAAATTATGGAGAAGATTATCAGGAGGAGAGTGGTGGAGCACCTGGAACGGAACAGGAGTATAAATGCCAACCAGCACGGATTCACGGAAGGCAAATCCTGTGTCACAAACCTTCTGGAGTTTTATGATAAAATAACAAAAGTAAGATAAGAGAGAGAGGGGTGGGTTGATTGCATCTTCTTGGACTGCAAGAAGGCCTTTGACACAGTTCCTCACAAGAGATTAGTGCAGAAGCTAGAGCATCAGGCGCATATAACAGGAAGGGCACTGCAATGGATCAGAGAATACCTGACAGGGAGGCAACAACGAGTCATGGTACGTAATGATGTATCACAGTGGGCACCTGTGACGAGCGGGGTCCCACAGGGGTCGGTCCTAGGACCAGTGCTATTTTTGGTATATGTGAACGACATGACGGAAGGGTTAGACTCAGAAGTGTCCCTGTTTGCAGATGATGTGAAGTTAATGAGGAGAATTAAATCAGATGAGGACCAGGCAGGACTTCAAAGAGACCTGGACAGACTGGACACCTGGTCCAGCAAATGGCTTCTCGACTTTAATCCTGCCAAATGCAAAGTCATGAAGATAGGGGAAGGGCACAGAAGACCACAGACAGAGTATAGGCTAGGTGGCCAAAGACTGCAAACCTCACTCAAGGAGAAAGATCTTGGAGTGAGTATAACACCAAGCATGTCTCCGGAAGCACACATCAATCAGATAACTGCTGCAGCATATGGGCGCCTGGCAAACCTGAGAACAGCATTCCGATACCTTAGTAAGGAATCATTCAAAACACTGTACACCATGTATGTCAGGCCCATACTGGAGTATGCAGCACCTGTTTGGAACCCGCACTTGATAAAGCACGTCAAGAAACTAGAGAAAATACAAAGGTTTGCAACAAGGTTAGTTCCAGAGCTAAGGGGAATGTCCTATGAAGAAAGATTAAGGGAAATCGGCCTGACGACACTGGAGGACAGGAGGGTCAGGGGAGACATGATAACGACATATAAAATACTGCGTGGAATAGACAAGGTGGACAAGGACAGGATGTTCCAGGGAGGGAACACAGAAACAAGAGGCCACAATTGGAAGTTGAAGACACAAATGAGTACACACATACACACATGCACACACATGCACACACATGCACATGTGCACACACACACACACACACACTCACACACACACACACACACACACACACACACACACACACACACACACACACACATGGAGCCACATGGGGGTCCTGAAACATGGAGAGCCAAGATGTTGGATGTGGTGCTGGAAAACCTCATGCACCAACATGTTGAGTAGTAGTACTCATTAGTAGTACCAATTCCTAGTAACCAGTTACCAGTAACCGGTGTACCAGTAGATGACTCACTACCAACCGTCTCTGTGAATCATTGACTGTATTCATATTGCTGCTGACCATAGCAGGATTTCAAACACCCTCACCCGTAGGCACTATGGGTCAGTCGTAGTTAGGCAGCAGAGAGAGACAGGTCGGCTGTTGGTGTTTCCCCATACCTTCCGTTATATTATATGTACTACCAGCCTACGTGAGTATTCTTACCCCATCCACGTATCGAAAACCCACTTGACAAATGGTGGCACCGGTGTGGGCGTGGATTTAAGGGTATTTCAGACGTTAGAAGACTGTCCTATAGTGCAAGCATCTGTTCATAATGCGCCCGTTCATTTGTTCATGGACTCTGGTGCGCAAGTCAATATTATCAGGTCTAGTTTGTTTAGGGATAAGCAGTTACGACATGTCCTTCTCGTAGAACAGACTCATGTGTCCTCCCTTAGCGGAGTAGCTGGTTCTCACCTTCTTGTCCGAGGTCGGACTTCCCTCACTTTTTCTATCCAAAGTAGAGACTTCACTGCTTCCTTCCTTGTTGTCGACCAGATTACTTTCCCTGGTGACCTTCTACTGGGATTTGCTTCCATGCGAGACTTACGCATTGTGCTCGACCCTTATCGATGGCATGCCCAAATTGATGACTTGATCATACCATTTTGGGGTTACCAGCTTGGATCCGAGATCTGCCATACTGCCGCAGAGTATGACATTCAAATTAGGTCCTTACAGGCCAGTGCATTTTCCAGTAGCGTACCCAAGGGTCAGGTACTGGTGATCCTGTGACTCCTGTCTGTGTTCCTGCAACGTCAGACTTGCAAGATAGTGTCCAGCTACCTCAAGTGTCCGAGGACGCTCTGACTACCTTGAGTGCTGAGCCTATCCCTGCAATGTCTGCTAGTTCAAGTAGTAGTTTCTCCACATGGGACGCCTTGTCAGAAAACGATTACTTGCAACTAGTAATGCCATCTCTTGTTGATGTCACATGCCGTCTGCAGAAAGACGTTTCTGTCGCAGCTAGTGCCCTCACTAGAGTGTCTGTTGTTGTTCCTAGCGTTCCAGATGGTGATAACATCCTAGTTGACAGTGATTCCTGCAAAGTAAAAGGTCTATTTGTTGAACCATCCTTACATGTTGTAAGAGATAGTAAGATCCATTTCTTCCTAGCTAACACTTCTGGTCACAGTGTTCGTCTCAGAGCAAATACCAATCTTGTTGACCTTGTTCACTATCCTTACCCTGTTCAGGTAGAGGATGAGTTGTCACCTGACCAGTGGGTCGGTGCTATTTCTACCGGGGAGACCTCATCCACTTCACCAGATCAATCTGTTCCACCAGTTGAGGAGAAAGACTTAGCTCCCACTGACTTCCCAGATGAAGTCAAGCGTTTGTTGACTCTGTTGAACAAACGTCATAAAGCCATTGCCTTACCAGGTGAGAAGATGGGTATAACGAACTTATTGTCCCATCGTATTCCACTTGAACCTGGTACTAGACCTATCTACATACCTGCATACAGAATGCCTCATTCACAAGTTGTTGTCACAGAAGAATTGATCAATCAAATGCTTGATGATGGAGTTATTGCACCTAGCAATTCACCTTGGAATGCGCCCTTGATCCTAGTACCTAAGAAGGATGGTACTTGGTGCCCAGTGATTGACTTTAGGAAGTTAAATGCGAAAACTATCCCAGATCGCTTCCCACTTCCTGTACTGGGTGATCTTTTACGTAATATTGGAGATAACAAAGTCTTTTCAACCCTGGACTTGTTACAAGGGTTTTGGCAAGTCCCTCTTCACGAGGACAGCCAAGAGCTAACTGCATTCTCCACTCCTACAGGTCATTATCACTTCCTGTGTATGGCATTTGGATTACGATCCTCCCCTATCACGTTCTCAAGGCTCATGACTAATATCTTTAGAGGTCTCATAGGTAATGCACTTATGGTGTACTTAGATGACGTAATCGTCATGTCTAAAGACGTGGATACACACTTGAAAAGACTTGATGTAGTACTTGGTAAGCTTGAAGAAGCCAATTTAAAGATCAAACTGTCTAAACGTCAATTTTTCAGATCAGAAATTAACTTTCTTGGTCACGTAGTCACTCCTAGAGGGGTTATGACTGACCAAAGCAAAGTAACTGCAGTACTAAATTTTCCAACTCCCAAAACTGCTGATGCCGTAAGATCCTTTGTGGGCTTAGCAGGTTTTTATAGATCTTTCATTGCCAATTTTTCTTCCATAGCTGCTCCTCTAACTGAGTTGCTTAAGAAAGATGCTCCTTTTGTTTGGACCTTCCGTCAAGAAAGAGCATTCCAAACTTTAAAAGAAAAGCTAACATCTGCTGCAATTTTGAAATTTCCAGATTTTTCTAAGCCCTTCTATCTGACTACTGATGCTAGTTCTATTGGCATAGGTGCTGTACTAGCTCAGAAGACTGATGGCAAGTACAACGCAGTTGCATTTGCTAGCCGAGTCCTTACAAAGGCTGAACGTAATTATACAGTAACTGAGCAAGAAGCTTTAGCAATAGTATGGTATTTAAAGCACTTCCGAGACATTATTTATCAGTACTCTGTTCATGTCTTGACAGACCACGCTCCACTGATACCTTTATTCCAGAACAAACAACCTACTGGAAGGTTAGCCAGATGGACCTTGACTATCCAAGAGTTCAATCCCACCTTTGAACACTTACCTGGCAAGTCAAATGTAGTCGCAGATGCCTTATCGCGACATGTTAGTATAGTAACTGCAGACCCTCCATTTAGTGCTGAAGATGTAAAGAATGCTCAACGAACAGATCCCATGTGGTCTGGTGTGATTCGATTCCTGCTCCAGGAAGATCTTATTCTGACTGTGAAGCCACCAGCACCCATCAGTGACTTTGTCATGAACCAAGAATTACTGTATCGAACAGCCGAGTTGGGTACTCCTAGCAGAAGAGTATACCAGGTAGTAATTCCACAGTCGCTAGTGAATGTAGCCTTACAGCTAGTTCACGATGTACCAGGTGTTGCACACCCTGGTATGGATCGTTCAGTAAAACAAGCCAGATTGAAATACTTTTGGCCTCGTATGGCAACTGATATTTCTGAGTATGTTAAGAAATGTAGTGTCTGCATGCAACATAAAGGTAATGCTAATGGTCCTAATCCAATCCAAGTGTATCCAACCACTAGCAAACCTTGGGAAAGAGTTGCGCTAGATCTGTTAACTAATTTCCAATGTTCCCTCCAGGGCAACAAACATCTATGTGTTATGGTAGACTATTTCACCAGATACTGTGAGTTAGTTCCTATTGCAGATAAGACTGCCGAGACAGTAGCTAAAGCATTTAAAGAACGCATTATCTGCAGGCATACCACCCCTAAGTCCCTAGTAACAGATAATGGAGGTGAATTCTGTAATGAGATTCTTGAAAATTTGTGCACCTTTTACAAAATCTCTAAATCCACCATTGTTCCTCATCATCCTGCCAGCAATGGGTTAGCAGAATGTACCAATAAGAAAGTACTTGATGTCTTGAGAGCCACTATCAATCCCAACAGTGAAACTTGGGATGAAGTTATACCTGATGTGCAGTGTGCTATAAATTCTGCTTACAATGTTTCTATAGGTGACACTCCACATTATGCATTGTATGGTGTAGATAAACGTTTACCTTATGAGTTGCTATATTCTAATCCAAAACCAAATTACAACCCTGATGATTTCATAGCAACTCGTACCAGTTTAGCTCAAAATGTCTTTAGAAGAATCCTTGAAACACTTCAAAAATCAACAGCAGAATTTACAAGAGTCGCAAACACTCGAGCAAAGCCATCCAAAATCAAAGTAGGTTCGAGAGTTATGTTGACCAACTTTAACAAAACGTCTGCAATGCCTAAGCTTGATCAAAAGTTTGTGGGTCCTTATCGAGTAGTTGAACATATCACTGGCAATAATTATAAGGTTAGAGAAATTAGTACTGGTCAGTATAAAGAATCGCATTTAGATCATATGAAGTTAATATGTGATGATAATGATGCTCCAACCCAGACTAATGTGACAGACTCTGACAATCCTCCTGATCCTGTACTCTCTACCTCTGATACTCAGTCAGACGATCAACCTGAATGTCGTTATTCCCTACATACACGACAGGTATTGAGAAATTTTCAAGTATCATTTGTAAGTACCAATTCAGATTTGCCTCAAATACAGCATGAGTTAGCCAGTGCAACAGAGTTTGATCCTCCCAGAGATGACACCCATTCTGCATATATCAATCTCACCCTAGCAGAGTTGGGGTTAAATGTAAATAACCTGTATAGATGAATAATTACAGTATCAACTTATCAGTATTCAAGAATTTTTTTTCATATTCATGTTCTCTCCGAATTCTGAGAGTTAACAGTCTAGATTTGAGTGCACCGAATCTGCCTTTCTGTTAAACACTTCTTTCTTTGTATATATTCCTTCCTCAGAATCTGTAGATCACATGAATACAGATCGATCGATCAAATTTTTTTTTATCACTTCTATTGTGTAATCCCAACGTTGAGTTTCATTCAATGAGTTGTGCTATATTATACCTTGTATTACATTACAGTTTTATTACAGTTTCAATTATGTAAGCTTCCATTCCAATATTCTACTTATGTATGTTACAATGTTCAATTGTTGAGTACTTTGACATTGTATAGAATCAGCCCAAGCCATACACCTGCCGTCTCTAGTTTGTATTAGTTGTATGTCGGGATGACATACGTTAGCGTTGCCGAGCTCTCAGTAGTAGTACCAGTTCCTAGTAACCAGTTACCAGTAACCGGTGTACCAGTAGATGACTCACTACCAACCATCTGTGTGAATCATTGACTGTATTCATATTGCTGCTGACCATAGCAGGATTTCAAACACCCTCACCCATAGGCACTATGGGTCAGTCGTAGTTAGGCAGCAGAGAGAGACAGGTCGGCTGTTGGTGCTTCCCCACACCTTCCGTTATATTATACGTACTACCAGCCTACGTGAGTATTCTTACCCCATCCACGTATCGAAAACCCACTTGACACTACCAGAGTGAGAGGGGAGGATGAACCAGCAAGATTGGACCTTGTGTTCACCCTGGGCAGTTCAGACATTGAGGACATCACATATGAGAGAAGCTCCTAGGAGCTAGCGACCACGTGAATCTGTGCTTTGAATACATAGTAGAGTTGCAAGTGGAGAGAGTAACAGGAGTTGAATGGTTAAAGCCAGACTATAAAAGAGGGGACTACATAGGATTGAGGAACTTCCTGCAGGAGGTTCCGTGGGACAGAGAACTGGCAGGAAAGCCAGTAAATGAAATGATGGAATATATAACAACAAAATGCAAGGAGGCAGTGGAAAGGTTCATTCCCAAGGGCAAAAGAAAGAATGGGAAGACCAGAACAAGCCCCTGATTTACCCGACAGTGTAAGGAGGCAAAAACAAAGTGCAATAGAGAATGGAAAAAGTACAGAAGGCAGAGGACACATGAAAATAGGGAGATCAGTCGCAGAGCCAGGAACGAGTATGCACAGGTAAAGAGGGAGGCCCAGCAACAGTATGAAAATAACATAGCAGCGAAAATCAAGACTGACCCGAAACTGTTGTATAGCCACATCAGGAGGAAGACAACAGTCAAAGACCAGGTGATCAGACTGAGGACAGAAGGTGGAGAACTCACAAGAAATGATCAGGAGGTATGTGAGGAGCTAAACAGGAGATTTAAGGAAGTATTTACAGTAGAGACAGGAAGGGCTGTGGGAAGACAACACAGAAGGGAACATCAAGAAGAGGCGGGGCCAGGAGCTGAGTCTCGACCCCTGCAACCACAATTAGGTGAGTACACACACACATACACACACACACATACACACACACACACACACACACACACACACACACACACACACACACACACACACACACACACACACACACACACACACACACACACACACACACACACACACACACACACACACACACACACAGGGATGGGTGGATAGCATTTTCTTGGACTGCAAGAAGGCGTTTGACACAGTTCCACACAAGATATTAGTGCAAAAACTGGAGGACCAAGCAGGGATAACAGGGAAGGCACTACAATGGATCAGGGAATACTTGTCAGGAAGACAGCAGCGAGTCATGGTACGTGGCGAGGTATCAGAGTGGGCACCTGTGACCAACGGGGTCCCACAGGGGTC
Source organism: Cherax quadricarinatus (assembly GCF_038502225.1). NCBI lineage: Eukaryota > Metazoa > Arthropoda > Malacostraca > Decapoda > Parastacidae > Cherax > Cherax quadricarinatus. The sequence continues at coordinate 34,255,505 of NC_091326.1, forward strand.
AGTCCTAGGATCAGTGCTGTTTCTGGTATTTGTGAACGACATGACGGAAGGGATATACTCCGAAGTGTCCCTGTTTGCAGATGACGTGAAGTTGATGAGAAGAATTCATTCATTTGCCTTTGCTCCAGATTCTCCTCCACCACGATGCTGTGAACACTAACTCCAAGGCTGAGGGACTGATTACCTCATCTTTTGTATATAGTTCTACTGTCTTCCTATTATGTCCTAGAATTTGTATTGATAAAGCCACTGGATGGCGAAACGTCTACAATAAAGATATCCAGATGTTGCACATGTGTCTTAACTTTCATATTGTCGGTATTTTATACCGACAATATACCTCACTCAAGGAAAAAGATCTTGGGGTGAGTATAACACCAGCCACATCTCCTGAAGCGCACATCAATCAAATAACTGCTGCAGCATATGGGCGCCTAGCAAACCTCAGAACAGCATTCCGACATCTTAATAAGGAATCGTTCAGGACCCTGTATACCGTGTACATTAGGCCCATATTGGAATATGCAGCACCAGTTTGGAACCCACACCTAACCAATCACGTAAAGAAACTAGAGAAAGTGCAAAGGTTTGCCACAAGACTAGTCCCAGAGCTAAGAGGAATGTCCTACGAGGAGAGGTTAAGGGAAATCAACCTGACGACACTGGAGGACAGGAGAGATAGGGGGGACATGATAACGACATACAAAATACTGAGAGGAATTGACAAGGTGGACAAAGACAGGATGTTCCAGAGATGGGACACAGCAACAAGGGGACACAGTTGGAAGTTGAAGACACAGATTAATCACAGGGATGTTAGGAAGTATTTCTTCAGCCACAGAGTAGTCAGGAAGTGGAATAGTTTGGGAAGCGATGTAGTGGAGGCAGGATCCATACATAGCTTTAAGCAGAGGTATTATAAAGCTCATGGTTCAGTTAGAGTGACCTAGTAGCGACCAGTGAAGAGGCAGGGCCAGGAGATTGGACTCAACCCCTGCAACCTCAACTAGGTGAGTCAACTAGGTGAGTACACACACACACACACGCACACACACATGCTGAGGAGAGCAGGAAATGGGAATTACAAATCACAGCAGCTGAAGCTAAGATACAGAGCTTAGTAGAAGAACTAAAGAGAGTGAAACAGCCTAAAGAACCAAAGGACAGTACAGCCATGACACCAAGAGCTACTACATCAGTCACTGATGAGGGGACAGTAGGGGACAAAGGAGATATACTGTATGTGATGACCCCATCGGACCCAAGGGGGGCCTGGGAAAAGGCAGGGAGAACAGCAAGAACTAATGAGAGGACTAAAGTCAATGAAGGAGCTAAACAATACACAGATGGTCTAACAGACAACTGCCATGCCCAGGAAGAAATAAGCAGAGGGACACCAGATAGGGAAGAGACAGTAAGAAGCAACGTGTCAATGGCAGGAACTAATTTGAATCAGAGGATGCTCAGGGAAGAACAGTGGGAGGATGAAAAGGAGAGGGCCATTTTTGAATATGGGCTCCAAGAAGTAGATGGGGAAACTTACGAGGCAAGGAAACAGGAGGAGAAAAAAACGATTGAAAGCATCATGAAAGCAATAGGAGACGACGACATGACTCAGCTGACAAATTTTCAGAGAATTGGGTGGTTTGCGAGGGGAAAAGAGCGTCCAGTCAAAGTGATTTTCAAGGCAGAGTCAGCTTGAAACTGGATCCTGCAGGAGAAAGCACGCCTAAGGGACAATCAGGTGTTCCGGAGTGTGTACCTCGACCGAGACAAAACACAAGAAGAAAGGATGACACTGAAAGAGAGGGTGTAATGTCGCAAGGAGGAATGGGAGACAAGGAAAGTGGAGAGCAGGAGAAATCAGGCCCACATGGAAGAACAAACACAACCCCTCCAGTACCACCCACAGAAGGAACACAACCATGGCAATCCCAAAGCAATCAAATGACCTAACCCAAAACCCACTCACTGCACCCTCTGCCCCCATCCCCCTCAGCACAAACCCCACCCTCACAGAAACACACAGTAACCCACACATCCCCCTCTGCATAAACCCCACCCCCACAGTAGCCCTCAATAACCCATACATCCCCCTCAGCTCAAACCCCACCCCCACAGAAACCTGCATTAACCCACACAATGTACCCTCTACCCCCATCCCCCTCACCAGAAACCCCACCCTCACAGTAACTCACAGCAACTCACACACTGTACCCTCTATCCCCATCCCCATCCCCCTCACCACAACCCCCTCCCCCATTGTAAGCCCCCATAAGCCCTCTTCCCCCACACTCCACACCACAGACGCCACCCCCACACCAACCCTCTATAGGCCCCTGCTCCCCCAACCCACCTCTCTCCCCAGACAACAGTTATTGAAAAGAAGTTGAAGGTTTGGAACACGAACACAGATGGAATAATGAATAAATGTGAGGAGAGGCATGAAAGAATCAAGGAGTTGTCCCCAGACATCGTAGCAGTCACAGAAACGAAACTCACTGGGATAATAACAGATGCAAACTTCCCACCCGGATATCAGATCCTGAGGAAGGATAGAAGGAGCAGGGGGGGAGGAGGAGTTGCAATACTAATAAAAAACCGGTGGGGTTATCAAGAAATGGAAGGTATGGACGAGATTGGAGAAAGGGATTAAATAGTAGGTACAGTTCGGTCAGGGGAACACAAGGTAGTCATTGCAGTTATGTATAACCCACCACAGAACTGCAGGAGGCCAAGAGAGGAATATGATGAGTGCAACAGAGCAATGGTGGACACTCTAGCTGGGGTGGCAAGAAGGGCCCACTCAAGTAGAGCGAAGTTACTGGTCATGGCCGACTTCAATCGCAGGGAGATTGATTGGGAAAACCTGGAGCCACATGGGGTCCCAAAACATGGAGAGACAAGATGATGGATGTGGTGCTGGCAAATCTCATGCACCAACATGTTAGGGATACTACCAGAGAGAGAGGGGAGGATGAACCAGTAAGACTGGACCTCTTGTTCACTCTGAGTAGCTCAGACATTGAGCATATCACATATGAAAGGCCCCTTGGAGCTAGTGACCACGTAGTTATGAGCTTTGAATACATCATGGAGCTAAAAGTGGAGAGAGCAACAGGAGTAGAAAGGGAAAAGTTAAACTATAAAAGGCGGGACTACACAGGAATGAGGATCTTCATGCAGGAGGTTCAGTAGGAACAGGAGTTGGTAGGAAAATCAGTAAACGAAATGATGGACTTTGTAAAAACAAAATGCAAGGAGGCAGAGGAAAGGTTTGTTCCCAAGGGTAACAGAAATAATGGGAAGGACAGAACGAGCCCTTGGTTTATCCAAAGGTGCAGGGAGGCAAAAACTAAGTGCTCTAGAGAATGGAAAAAGTACAGAAGGCAAAGGACTCATGAGAATAAAGAGATTAGTTGACGAGCCAAAAACGAGTATGCACAGATAAGGAGGGAGGCGCAGCGGCAGTATGAAAATAACATAGCATCAAAAGTCAAGTCTGACCCGAAACTATTCTACAGCCACATCAGGAGGAAGACAACAGTCAAGGACCAGGTAATCAGGCTGAGGAAAGAAGGTGGGGAGCTCACAAGAAACGACCAGGACGTATGTGAGGAGCTCAACAAGAGATTTCAGGAAGTACTTACAATGGAGGCTGAAGGGGCAACGGGAAGACAAAACAGTGGCGTACAGCAACAAGGGATGTACCAACAAGTGATGGATGAATTACACACAACTGAGGAGGAAGTGGAGAAGCTCCTAAGTGACCTTGATACCTCAAAGGTGGTGGGACCAGACAACATCTCTCTGTGGGTCCTTAGAGAGGGAGCAGGGACACTATGTGTGCCACTAACCAAAATCATCAACACTTCCCTTGAAACTGGGCAACTACCTGAAGTATGGAAGAAGGCAAATGTAGTCCCCATCTTTAAGAAGAGAGACAGAAATGAAGCACTAAATTATAGACCAGTGTCACTGACATGTATAGTATGCAAAGTCTTGGAAAAGATTATCAGGAGGAGAGTGGTGGAGCACCTGGAGCGGAACAAGATTATAAACGACAGCCAGCACGGATTCATGGAAGGCAAATCCTGTGTCACAAGCCTACTAGAGTTTTATGACAAGGTAACTGAAGTAAGAAATGAGAAAGAGGGGTGGGTTGATTGCATTTTCTTGGACTGCAAGAAGGCCTTCGACACAGTTCCTCACAAGAGATTAGTACAGAAGCTAGAGGAACAGGCGCATATAACAGGAAGGGCACTGCAATGGATCAAAGAATACCAAACAGGGAGGCGACAGCGAGTCATGGTCCATGATGAGGTATCACGGTGGGCGCCAGTGACGAGCGGGGTCGCACAGGGGTCAGTCCTGGGACCAGTGCTATTCTTGGTATATGTGAACGACATGACGGAAGGGATAGACTCAGAAGTGTCCCTGTTTGCAGATGACGTGAAGTTAATGATGAGAATTAAATCAGACGCTGACCAGACAGGTCTACAAAGGGACTGGACAGGCTGGATGTGTGGTCCAGAAACTGGCTCCTAGAATTTAACCCTGCCAAATGCAAAGTCATGAAGATCGGAGGAGGGCAAAGAAGATCGCAGACAGAGTAAATGACGCAGAAATGACCGTTAAGTATGTGAGGAACTCAACAAGACATTCAAAGAAGTGTTCACAGAGGAGACAGAAGGGGCTCCAGAAAGACGAAGAGGTGGGGCACACCACCATGTGCTGGACACACTGCACACAACCGAGGAAGAAGTTAAGAGGCTTCTGAGTGAGCTAGATACCTCAAAGGCAATGGGGCCAGATAACATCTCCCCATGGGTATTGAGAGAGGGAGCAGAGGCGCTATGTGTACCCCTAACAACAATATTCAATACATCTATCGAAACAGGGAGATTGCCTGAGGCATGGAAGACAGCAAATGTAGTCGCTATCTTTAAAAAAGGAGACAGACATGAAGCATTAAACTACAGACCAGTGTCACTGACATGTATAGTATGCAAAATCATGGAGAAGATTATCAGGAGAAGAGTGGTGGAACACCTAGAAAGGAACGATCTCTGCAACAGCAACCAACATGGTTTCAGGGATGGGAAATCCTGTGTCACAAACCTACTGGAGTTCTATGACATGTTGACAGCAGTAAGACAAGAGAGAGAGGGGTGGGTGGATTGCATATTCTTAGACTGCAAGAAGGCGTTTGACACTGTTCCACACAAGAGATTGGTGCATAAACTGGAGGACCAAGCAGGGATAACAGGGAAGGCACTACAATGAATCAGGGAATACTTGTCAGGAAGACAGCAGCGAGTCATGGTATGTGGCGAGGTGTCAGAGTGGGCACCTGTGACCAGCGGGGTCCCACAGGGGTCAGTCCTAGGACCAGTGCTGTTTCTGGTATTTGTGAACGACATGACGGAAGGAATAGACTCTGAGGTGTCCCTGTTCGCAGATGACGTGAAGCTGATGAGAAGAATTCACTCGATCGAAGACCAGGCAGAACTACAAAGGGATCTGGACAGGCTGCAGACCTGGTCCAGCAATTGGCTCCTGGAGTTCAATCCCACCAAGTGCAAAGTCATGAAGATTGGGGAAGGGCAAAGAAGACCGCAGACGGAGTACAGTCTAGGGGGCCAGAGACTACAAACCTCACTCAAGGAAAAAGATCTTGGGGTGAGTATAACACCAGGCACATCTCCTGAAGCGCACATCAACCAAACAACTGCTGCAGCATATGGGCGCCTAGTAAACCTCAGAACAGCATTCCGACATCTTAATAAGGAATCATTCAGGACCCTGTACACCGTGTACGTTAGGCCCATATTGGAGTATGCTGCACCAGTTTGGAACCCACACCTAGCCAAGCACGTAAAAAAACTAGAGAAAGTGCAAAGGTTTGCAACAAGACTAGTCCCAGAGTTAAGAGGTATGTCCTATGAGGAGAGGTTAAGGGAAATCAACCTGACGACACTGGAGGACAGGAGAGATAGGGGGGACATGATAACGACATACAAAATACTGAGAGGAATTGAAAAGGTGGACAAAAGCAGGATGTTCCAGAGATGGGACACAGCAACAGGGGTCACAATTGGAAGTTGAAGACTCAGACGTGCCACAGGGATGTTAGGAAGTATTTCTTCAATCATAGAGTTGTCAGGAAATGGAACAGTCTAGAGAGTGATGTAGTGGAGGCAGGATCCATACATAGCTTTAAGAAAGGTTACGATAAAACTCATGGATCAGGGAAAGAGTGGACCTAGTAGTGACCAGCAATGAGGACGGGGTCAGGAACTCTGATTCGACCCCTGCAACCACAAACAGGTAAGTACTCACGTACTCACACACACACACCTTGCATAAAGGTGAAAATTTTAAGGTCATGAGTCAGAATTAATGACATAAACGACGATCAAATACGATGTAAACATGAGTATTATAAGTGTCGGCCATAACACCTCACAACCCAAGGTGACCACCAAAGGTCGTATTATTCTGTACACACACAAAAAACATCATCACAGCCACACAAATTCGACATCATTATCCAAGTCACAGCTCGACCTTTTCTGATGTTTGTTGTAGCATGTAAGTGGCAGTGACCATGGTGCCCCCCCACCAAGTAGCAGTGACCATGGTGCCCTCCCACCAAGTAGCAGTGACCATGGTGCCCCCCACCAAGTAGCAGTGACCATGGTGCCCCCCACCAAGTAGCAGTGACCATGGTGCCCCCCCACCAAGTAGCAGTGACCATGGTGCCCCCCACCAAGTTGCCGTGACAACGGTGGCCCCCACCAAGTAGCAGTGACCATGGTGCCCCCCACCAAGTAGCAGTGACCATGGTGCCCCCCACCAAGTAGCAGTGACCATGGTGCCCCCCACTAAGTAGCAGTGACCATGGTGCCCCCCACCAAGTAGCAGTGACCATGGTGCCCCCCCACCAAGTAGCAGTGACTATGGTGCCCCCCCACCAAGTAGCAGTGACCATGGTGCCCCCCCACCAAGTAGCAGTGACTATGGTGCCCCCACCAAGTAGCAGTGACCATGGTGCACCCACCAAGTAGCAGTGACTATGGTGCCCCCCACCAAGTAGCAGTGACCATGGTGCCCCCCACCAAGTAGCAGTGACTATGGTGCCCCCACCAAGTAGCAGTGACCATGGTGCCCCCCACTAAGTAGCAGTGACCATGGTGCCCCCCACCAAGTAGCAGTGACCATGGTGCCCCCCACCAAGTAGCAGTGACCATGGTGCCCCCCACCAAGTAGCAGTGACCATGGTGCCCCCACCAAGTAGCAGTGACCATGGTGCCCCCCACCAAGTCGCAGTGACTATGGTCCCCCCACCAAGTAGCAGTGACCATGGTGCCCCCCACAAAGTAGCAGTGACTATGGTGCCCCCACCAAGTACCAGTGACCATGGTGCCCCCACCAAGTAGCAGTGACCATGGTGCCCCCACCCAGAAGCAGTGACCATGGTGCCCCCCACCAAGTAACAGTGGCCATGGTGCCTCCCACTAAGTAGCAGTGACCATGGTGCCCCCCACCAAGTAGCAGTGACAATGGTGCCCCCCACCAAGTAGCAGTGACCATGGTGCCCCCCACCAAGTAGCAGTGACCATGGTGCCCCCACCAAGTAGCAGTGACCATGGTGCCCCCACCAAGCAGCAGTGACCATGGTGCCCCCACCAAGTAGCAGTGACCATGGTGCCCCCCACCAAGTAGCAGTGACCATGGTCCCCCCACCAAGTAGCAGTGACCATGGTGCCCCCCACCAAGTAGCAGTGACTATGGTGCCCCCACCAAGTACCAGTGACCATGGTGCCCCCACCAAGTAGCAGTGACCATGGTGCCCCCACCCAGAAGCAGTGACCATGGTGCCCCCCACCAAGTAACAGTGGCCATGGTGCCTCCCCCACCAAGTGGCAGTGACCATGGTGCCCCCCACCAAGTAGCATTGACCATGGCGCCTCCCCACCAAGTGGCAGTGACCATAGTGCCTCCCACACCAAGTGGCAGTGACCATGGTGCCTCCCACACCAAGTAGCAGTGACCATGGTGCCTCCCCCACCAAGTGGCAGTGACCATGGTGCCTCCCCCACCAAGTGGCAGTGACCATGGTGCCACCCCCACCAGGTGGCAGTGACCATGGTGCCTCCCCCACCAAGTGGCAGTGACCATGGTGCCACCCCCACCAAGTGGCAGTGGCCATGGTGCCTCCTCCACCAAGTGGCAGTGACCATGATGCTCCCACCAAGTGGCAGTGACCATTGTGCCCCCCACAAAGAGGCAGTGACCATGATGCCTCCCCCACCAAGTGGCAGTGACCATGATGCCCCCACCAAGTGGCAGTGGCCATGGTGCCTCCCCATCAAGTAGCACTGGTCATGGTGCCTCCCCCACCAAGTGGCAGTGACCATGGTGCCTGCCCAACCCAGTAGCAGTGACCATGGTGCCCCCCATCAAGTAGCAGTGACCATGGTGCCTCCCCCAACAAGTAGCAGTGACCATGGTGCCTCCCTCACAAAGTAACAGTGACCATGGTGCCTCCCTCACCAAGTAGCAGTGGCCAGGGTGCCTCCCCCACCAAGTGGCAGTGACCATGATGCCTCCCCCACCAAGTAGCAGGGACCATGGTGCCCCCCATCAAGTAGCAGTGACCATGGTGTCTCTTCCACCAAGTAGCAGTGACCATGGTGCTCCCCACCAAGTAACAGTGACCATAGTGCCTCCCCACCAAGTAACAGTGACCATGGTGCCTCCCCCACCAAGTGGCAAAGACCATGGTGCCTCCCTCACCAAGTAACAGTGACAATGGTGCCTCCCCCACCAAGTAAAAGTGACCATGGTGCCTCCCACACCAAGTAACAGTGACAATGGTGCCTTCCCCACCAAGTAACAGTGATAATGGTGCCTCCCCCACCAGGTGACAGTGACCATGGTGCCTCCCCCACCAAGTAACAGTGACCATGGTGCTTCCCCCACCAAGTAAAAGTGACCATGGTGCCTCCCCCACCAAGTAACAGTGACCATGGTGCCCCCCTCACCAAGTAACAGTGACCATGGTATCTCCCTCACCAAGTAACAGTGACCATGGTGCCGCCCTCACCAAATAACAGTGACCATGGTGCCGCCCTCACCAAATAACAGTGACCATGGTGCCTCCCTCACCAAGTAACAGTGACCATGGTGCCTCCCTCACCAAGTAACAGAGACCATGGTGCCTCCCCCAACAAGTAACAGTGACCATGGTGCCTCCCCCACCAAGTAACAGTGACCATGGTGCCTCCCCCCACCAAGTAACAGTGGCCATGGTGCCTCCCCCACCAAGTAACAGTGACCATGGTGCCTCCCCCACCAAGTAACAGTGACCATGGTGCCTCCTTCACCAAGTAACAGTGACCATAGTGCCTCCCCCACCAAGTAACAGTGACCATGGTGCCTCCCCCACCAAGTAACAGTGACCATGGTGCCTCGCTCACCAAGTAACAGTGACCATGGTGCCTCCCCCTCCAAGTAAGTGACCATAGTGCCTCCCCCACCAAGTAACAGTGACCATTGTGCCTCCGCCACCAAGTAACAGTGACCACGGTGCCTCCCCGACCAAGTAACGGTGACCATGGTGCCTCCCCCACCAAGTAACAGTGACCATGGTGCTTCCCTCACCAAGTAACAGTGATCATGGTGCCTCCCCCACCAAGTAACAGTGACCATGGTGCCTCGCTCACCAAGTAACAGTGACCATGGTGCCTCCCCCACCAAGTAACAGTGACCATGGTGCGTCGCTCACCAAGTAACAGAGACCATGGTGCCTTCCCCACCAAGTAACAGTGACCATGGTGCCTCCCTCACCAAGTAACAGTGACCATGGTGCCTCCCCCACCAAGTAACAGTGACTATGGTGCCTCCCCCACCAAGTAACATTGACCATGGTGCCTCCCTCACCAAGTAACAGTGACCATGGTGCCTCCCTCACCAAGTAACAGTGACCATGGTGCCTCCCCCACCAAGTAACAGTGACTATGGTGCCTCCCCCACCAAGTAACAGTGATCATGGTGCCTCCTTCACATGGTAACAGTGACCATGGTGCCTCCCCCACCAAGTAACAGTGACCATGGTGCCTCCCCCACCAAGTAACAGTGACCATGGTGCCTCCCCCACCAAGTAACAGTGGCCATGGTGCCTCCCTCACCATGTAACAGCGACCATGGTGCCTCCCCCACCAAGTAACAGTGACCATGGTGCCTCCCTCACCAAGTAACAATGACCATGGTGCCTCCCTCACCAAGTAACAGTGATCATGGTGCCTCCCCCACCAAGTAACAGTGATTATGGTGCCTCCCCCACCAAGTAACAGTGATCATGGTGCCTCCTTCACATGGTAACAGTGACCATGGTGCCTCCCCCACCAAGTAAAGGTGACCATGGTGCCTCCTTCACCAAGTAACAGTGACCATAGTGCCTCCCCCACCAAGTAACAGTGACCATGGTGCCTCCCCCACCAAGTAACAGTGACCATGGTGCCTCCCTCTCCAAGTAACAGTGACCATTGTGCCTCCCCCACCAAGTAAGTGACCATGGTGCCTCCCCCACCAAGTAACAGTGACCATGGTGCCTCCGCCACCAAGTAACAGTGACCATGGTGCCTCCGCCACCAAGTAACAGTGACCATGGTGCCTCCACCACCAAGTAACAGTGACCATGGTGCCTCCGAAACCAAGTAACAGTGACCATGGTGCCTCCGCCACCAAGTAACAGTGGCCATGGTGCCTCCTCCACCAAGTAACAGTGACCATGGTGCCTCCCCCACCAAGTAACAGTGACCATGGTGCCTCCTCCACCAAGTAACAGTGACCATAGTGCCTCCCCCACCAAGTAACAGTGACCATGGTGCCTCCCTCACCAAGTAACAGTGACCATGTTGCCTCCCTCACCAAGTAACAGTGACCATGGTGCCTCCCCCTCCAAGTAACAGTGACCATGGTGCCTCCCTCACCAAGTAACAGTGACCATGGTGCTTCCCTCACCAAGTAACAGTGACCATGGTGCCTCCCTCACCAAGTAACAGTGACCATGGTGCTTCCCTCACCAAGTAACAGTGACCATGGTGCCTCCCCCACCAAGTAACAGTGACCATGGTGCCTCGCTCACCAAGTAACAGTGACCATGGTGCCTCCCCCACCAAGTAACAGTGACCATGGTGCCTCCCTCACCAAGTAACAGTGACCATGGTGCCTCCCCAACCAAGTAACAGTGACCATGGTGCCTCCCTCACCAAGTAACAGTGACCATGGTGCCTCCCTCACCAAGTAACAGTGACCATGGTGCCTCCCCCTCCAAGTAACAGTGACCATGGTGCCTCCCTCACCAAGTAACAGTGACCATGGTGCCTCCCCCACCAAGTAACAGTGATCATGGTGCCTCCCTCACTAAGTAACAGTGACCATGGTGCCCCCCCACCAAGTAACAGTGATCATGGTGCCTCCCTCACTGAGTAACAGTGACCATGGTGCCTCCCCCACCAAGTAACAGTGACCATGGTGCCTCCCCCACCAAGTAACGGTGACCATGGCGCCTCCCCCACCAAGTGACAGTGACCATGGTGCCTCCACCACCAAGTAACAGTGACCATGGTGCCGCCCCCACCAAGTAACAGTGATCATGGTGCCTCCCCCACAAAGTAACAGTGACCATGGTGCATCCCCCACCAAGTAACAGTGACCATGGTGCCTCCCTCACCAAGTAACAGTGACCATGGTGCCTCCCCACCAAGTAACAGTGACCATGGTGCCGCCCCCACCAAGTAACAGTGATCATGGTGCCTCCTCCACAAAGTAACAGTGACCATGGTGCATCCCTCACCAAGTAACAGTGACCATGGTGCCTCCCCCACCAAGTAACAGTGGCCATGGTGCCTCCTCCACCAAGTAACAGTGACCATGGTGCCTCCCCCACCAAGTAACAGTGACCATGGTGCCTCCGCCACTAAGTAACAGTGACCATGGTGCCTCCGCCACCAAGTAACAGTGACCATGGTGCCTCTGCCACCAAGTAACAGTGACCATGGTACCTCCGCCACCAAGTAACAGTGACCATGGTGCCTCCGCCACCAAGTAACAGTGACCATGGTGCCTCCGCCACCAAGTAACAGTGACCATGGTGCCTCCCCCACCAAGTAACAGTGACCATGGTACCTCCGCCACCAAGTAACAGTGACCATGGTACCTCCGCCACCAAGTAACAGTGACCATGGTGCCTCCGCCACCAAGTAACAGTGACCATGGTGCCTCCCTCACCAAGTAACAGTGACCATGGTGCCTCCCCCACCAAGTAACAGTGACCATGGTACCTCCGCCACCAAGTAACAGTGACCATGGTGCCTCCGCCACCAAGTAACAGTGACCATGGTGCCTCCGCCACCAAGTAACAGTGACCATGGTGCCTCCGCCACCAAGTAACAGTGACCATGGTGCCTCCACCACCAAGTAACAGTGACCATGGTGCTCCGCCACCAAGTAACAGTGACCATGGTGCCTCCGCCACCAAGTAACAGTGACCATGGTGCCTCCGCCACCAAGTAACAGTGACCATGGTGCCTCCGCCACCAAGTAACAGTGACCATGGTGCCTCCGCCACCAAGTAACAGTGACCATGGTGCCTCAGCCACCAAGTAACAGTGACCATGGTGCCTCCGCCACCAAGTAACAGTGACCATGGTGCCTCCCCCACCAAGTAACAGTGACCATGGTGCCTTCCCCACCAAGTAACAGTGACCATGGTGCCTCCGTCACCAAGTAACAGTGACCATGGTGCCTCCGCCACCAAGTAACAGTGACCATGGTGCCTCTGCCACCAAGTAACAGTGACCATGGTGCCTCCGCCACCAAGTAACAGTGACCATGGTGCCTCCGCCACCAAGTAACAGTGACCATGGTGCCTCCGCCACCAAGTAACAGTGACCATGGTGCCTCCGCCACCAAGTAACAGTGACCATGGTGCCTCCGCCACCAAGTAACAGTGACCATGGTGCCTCCGCCACCAAGTAACAGTGACCATGGTGCCTCCCCCACCAAGTAACAGTGACCTTGGTGCCTCCGCCACCAAGTAACAGTGACCATGGTGCCTCCGCCACCAAGTAACAGTGACCATGGTGCCTCCGCCACCAAGTAACAGTGACCATAGTGCCTCCCCCACCAAGTAAGAGTGACCATGGTGCCTCCGCCACCAAGTAACAGTGACCATGGTGCCTCCGCCACCAAGTAACAGTGACCATGGTGCCTCCGCCACCAAGTAACAGTGACCATAGTGCCTCCCCCACCAAGTAACAGTGACCATGGTGCCTCCGCCACCAAGTAACAGTGACCATGGTGCCTCCGCCACCAAGTAACAGTGACCATGGTGCCTCCGCCACCAAGTAACAGTGACCATGGTGCCTCCGCCACCAAGTAACAGTGACCATGGTGCCTCCGCCACCAAGTAACAGTGACCATGGTGCCTCCGCCACCAAGTAACAGTGACCATGGTGCCTCCGCCACCAAGTAACAGTGACCATGGTGCCTCCCCCACCAAGTAACAGTGACCTTGGTGCCTCCGCCACCAAGTAACAGTGACCATGGTGCCTCCGCCACCAAGTAACAGTGACCATGGTGCCTCCGCCACCAAGTAACAGTGACCATAGTGCCTCCCCCACCAAGTAAGAGTGACCATGGTGCCTCCGCCACCAAGTAACAGTGACCATGGTGCCTCCGCCACCAAGTAACAGTGACCATGGTGCCTCCGCCACCAAGTAACAGTGACCATAGTGCCTCCCCCACCAAGTAACAGTGACCATGGTGCCTCCGCCACCAAGTAACAGTGACCATGGTGCCTCCGCCACCAAGTAACAGTGACCATGGTGCCTCTGCCACCAAGTAACAGTGACCATAGTGCCTCCCCCACCAAGTAACAGTGACCATGGTGCCTCCGCCACCAAGTAACAGTGACCATGGTGCCTCCGCCACCAAGTAACAGTGACCATGGTGCCTCCGCCACCAAGTAACAGTGACCATAGTGCCTCCCCCACCAAGTAACAGTGACCATGGTCCTCCTCACCAACAACATCTCCAGTCCATAACTCAAATAATTATTTAGGTAAATCTTTAAAAAGAAGTAGAAAAAATCATCACAAGAATTTATCTTCCCAAGGTTTAAAGTAGTGACACTAGGCTGTTAGTGGCGGTCTTGCGTATTGCCAGACACGAAACAGTGTGAAAGGATGTGTCTAGGAAGAATAAGAAAAATTCACAGTACCGCAGGTGGAACACTTCACCCAGAACCTGCACTTCGAGAGACACTTCACGGGACTTCATCTCGAGTTGAAGGTTTGTTGGTGCCACTGTACTGGTGCCAGAGTCGGTGCCACTGTACTGGTGCCAGAGTCGGTGCCACTGTACTGGTGTCAGAGTCGGTGCCATTGTACTGGTGCCAGAGTCGGTGCCACTGTACTGGTGCCAGAGTCGGTGCCACTGTACTGGTGCCAGAGTCGGTGCCACTGTACTGGTGCCAGAGTCGGTGCCACTGTGCTGGTGCCAGAGTCGGTGCCACTGTACTGGTGCCAGAGTCGGTGCCACTGTACTGGTGCCAGAGTCGGTGCCACTGTACTGGTGCCAGAGTCGGTGCCACTGTACTGGTGCCAGAGTCGGTGCCACTGTACTGGTGCCAGAGTCGGTGCCACTGTACTGGTGTTAGAGTCGGTGCCACTGTACTGGTGCCAGAGTCGGTGCCACTGTACTGGTGCCAGAGTCGGTGCCACTGTACTGGTGCCAGAGTCGGTGCCACTGTACTGGTGCCAGAGTCGGTGCCACTGTACTGGTGCCAGAGTCGTGACGACTGAGTCGTCACATAAAACTATGACAGCTACATCTCTTGGTCCTCAAGATGTGGAGGGGGGAGGGGGGAGGGTGTTGAGGGAGGGAGGGAGGGAGTGATGCTTGATGCTGGTGAAGGACTCTTGAACAGAGGATACTCTTAATTCTTACTATGGTGGCCTGGTGGCCTGGTGGCCTGGTGGCCTGGTGGCCTGGTGGCCTGGTGGCCTGGTGGCCTGGTGGCCCGGTGGCCTGGTGGCCCGGTGGCCTGGTGGCTAAAGCTTCCGCTTCACACACGGAGGGCCCGGGTTCGATTCCCGACGGGTGGAAATACTTCGACACGTTTCCTTACACCTGTTGTCCTGTTCACCAGCAGCAAGTAGGTACCTGGGTGTTAGTCGAGTGATGTGGGTGGCATCCTGGGGGACAAGATTAAGGACCCCAATGGAAATAAGTTAGACAGTCCTCGATGACGCCCTGACTTTCTTGAGTTATCCTGTGTGGCTAACCCTCGGGGGTTAAAAATCCAAACGAAATCTTATCTTATCAACCCTGATTACCTTCCATTGCCACTGTTACGCATACGTGGGGCAGCAGGCCTCTAGCAGCACCAGCCTGGTTGACCAGTCAAGCACCAGATGAGCCTGGCCCATAGCCGGGCTCTGAGAGTAGTGAGACTCTCGAAACTCATTAAAGGTATATCAAATGTAAAACTTATATGCGTTCAGCGCTTTCCCGCGACTAAAATAGTACATCTGGATGTGAACATCTGAGGGAAGACAGAACACTTGTGATGATATTGTACTATCTTCCACATAACACTCGAGAAGACCAGGACACAACTGTATGCCAGGAAGGTCAGGAGGTACTTGTTCATTGTAAGTCATCTATGCCAGGAAGGTCAGGAGGTACTTGTTCATTGTAAGTCATCTATGCCAGGAAGGTCAGGAGGTACTTGTTCATTGTAACTCATCTATGCCAGGAAGGTCAGGAGGTACTTGTTCATTGTAACTCATCTATGACAGGGAGGTCAGGAGGTACTTGTTCATTGTAACTCATCTATGCCAGGAAGGTCAGGAGGTACTTGTTCATTGTGACTCATCTATGCCAGGAAGGTCAGGAGGTACTTGTTCATTGTGACTCATCTATGCCAGGAAGGTCAGGAGGTACTTGTTCATTGTGACTCATCTATGCCAGGAAGGTCAGGAGGTACTTGTTCATTGTGACTCATCTATGCCAGGAAGGTCAGGAGGTACTTGTTCATTGTGACTCATCTATGCCAGGAAGGTCAGGAGGTACTTGTTCATTGTAACTCATCTATGCCAGGGAGGTCAGGAGGTACTTGTTCATTGTAACTCATCTATGTCAGGGAGGTCAGGAGGTACTTGTTCATTGTAACTCATCTATGCCAGGGAGGTCAGGAGGTACTTGTTCATTGTAAGTCATCTATGCCAGGAAGGTCAGGAGGTACTTGTTCATTGTAACTCATCTATGCCAGGGAGGTCAGGAGGTACTTGTTCATTGTAACTCATCTATGCCAGGAAGGTCAGGAGGTACTTGTTCATTGTAACTCATCTATGTCAGGGAGGTCAGGAGGTACTTGTTCATTGTAACTCATCTATGCCAGGGAGGTCAGGAGGTACTTGTTCATTGTAACTCATCTATGCCAGGAAGGTCAGGAGGTACTTGTTCATTGTAATTCATCTATGCCAGGGAGGTCAGGAGGTACTTGTTCATTGTAACTCATCTATGCCAGGGAGGTCAGGAGGTACTTGTTCATTGTAACTCATCTATGCCAGGGAGGTCAGGAGGTACTTGTTCATTGTAACTCATCTATGCCAGGAAGGTCAGGAGGTACTTGTTCATTGTAACTCATCTATGTCAGGGAGGTCAGGAGGTACTTGTTCATTGTAACTCATCTATGCCAGGGAGGTCAGGAGGTACTTGTTCATTGTAACTCATCTATGCCAGGAAGGTCAGGAGGTACTTGTTCATTGTAACTCATCTATGCCAGGGAGGTCAGGAGGTACTTGTTCATTGTAACTCATCTATGCCAGGGAGGTCAGGAGGTACTTGTTCATTGTAACTCATCTATGCCAGGGAGGTCAGGAGGTACTTGTTCATTGTAACTCATCTATGCCAGGGAGGTCAGGAGGTACTTGTTCATTGTAACTCATCTATGCCAGGGAGGTCAGGAGGTACTTGTTCATTGTAACTCATCTATGCCAGGGAGGTCAGGAGGTACTTGTTCATTGTAACTCATCTATGCCAGGGAGGTCAGGAGGTACTTGTTCATTGTAACTCATCTATGCCAGGGAGGTCAGGAGGTACTTGTTCATTGTAACTCATCTATGCCAGGAAGGTCAGGAGGTACTTGTTCATTGTAACTCATCTATGCCAAGAAGGTCAGGAGGTACTTGTTCATTGTAACTCATCTATGCCAGGAAGGTCAGGAGGTACTTGTTCATTGTAACTCATCTATGCCAGGGAGGTCAGGAGGTACTTGTTCATTGTAACTCATCTATGCCAGGGAGGTCAGGAGGTACTTGTTCATTGTAACTCATCTATGCCAGGGAGGTCAGGAGGTACTTGTTCATTGTAACTCATCTATGCCAGGGAGGTCAGGAGGTACTTGTTCATTGTAACTCATCTATGCCAGGGAGGTCAGGAGGTACTTGTTCATTGTAACTCATCTATGCCAGGAAGGTCAGGAGGTACTTGTTCATTGTAACTCATCTATGCCAAGAAGGTCAGGAGGTACTTGTTCATTGTAACTCATCTATGCCAGGAAGGTCAGGAGGTACTTGTTCATTGTAACTCATCTATGCCAAGAAGGTCAGGAGGTACTTGTTCATTGTAACTCATCTATGCCAGGGAGGTCAGGAGGTACTTTTTCATTGTAACTCATCTATGCCAGGGAGGTCAGGAGGTCCTTGTTCATTGTAAGTCATCTATGCCAGGGAGGTCAGGAGGTACTTGTTCATTGTAACTCATCTATGCCAGGGAGGTCAGGAGGTACTTGTTCATTGTAACTCATCTATGCCAGGGAGGTCAGGAGGTACTTTTTCATTGTAACTCATCTATGCCAGGGAGGTCAGGAGGTCCTTGTTCATTGTAAGTCATCTATGCCAGGGAGGTCAGGAGGTACTTGTTCATTGTAACTCATCTATGCCAGGGAGGTCAGGAGGTACTTGTTCATTGTAACTCATCTATGCCAGGAAGGTCAGGAGGTACTTGTTCATTGTAACTCATCTATGCCAGGGAGGTCAGGAGGTACTTGTTCATTGTAACTCATCTATGCCAGGGAGGTCAGGAGGTACTTGTTCATTGTAAGTCATCTATGCCAGGGAGGTCAGGAGGTACTTGTTCATTGTAAGTCATCTATGCCAGGAAGGTCAGGAGGTACTTGTTCATTGTAACTCATCTATGCCAGGGAGGTCAGGAAGTACTTGTTCATTGTAACTCATCTATGCCAGGGAGGTCAGGAGGTACTTGTTCATTGTAAGTCATCTATGCCAGGGAGGTCAGGAGGTACTTGTTCATTGTAAGTCATCTATGCCAGGAAGGTCAGGAGGTACTTGTTCATTGTAACTCATCTATGCCAGGGAGGTCAGGAGGTACTTGTTCATTGTAAGTCATCTATGCCAGGAAGGTCAGAAGGTACTTGTTCATTGTAACTTATCTATGCCAGGGAGGTCAGGAGGTACTTGTTCATTGTAAGTCATCTATGCCAGGGAGGTCAGGAGGTACTTGTTCATTGTAAGTCATCTATGCCAGGGAGGTCAGGAGGTACTTGTTCATTGTAACTCATCTATGCCAGGGAGGTCAGGAGGTACTTGTTCATTGTAAGTCATCTATGCCAGGAAGGTCAGGAGGTACTTGTTCATTGTAACTCATCTATGCCAGGGAGGTCAGGAGGTACTTGTTCATTGTAAGTCATCTATGCCAGGGAGGTCAGGAGGTACTTGTTCATTGTAAGTCATCTATGCCAGGGAGGTCAGGAGGTACTTGTTCATTGTAAGTCATCTATGCCAGGGAGGTCAGGAGGTACTTGTTCATTGTAAGTCATCTATGCCAGGGAGGTCAGGAGGTACTTGTTCATTGTAACTCATCTATGCCAGGGAGGTCAGGAGGTACTTGTTCATTGTAACTCATCTATGCCAGGAAGGTCAGAAGGTACTTGTTCATTGTAACTCATCTATGCCAGGGAGGTCAGGAGGTACTTGTTCATTGTAACTCATCTATGCCAGGAAGGTCAGGAGGTACTTGTTCATTGCAAGTCATCTATGCCAGGGAGGTCAGGAGGTACTTGTTCATTGTAACTCATCTATGCCAGGGAGGTCAGGAGGTACTTGTTCATTGTAACTCATCTATGCCAGGAAGGTCAGGAGGTACTTGTTCATTGTAACTCATCTATGCCAGGGAGGTCAGGAGGTACTTGTTCATTGTAAGTCATCTATGCCAGGGAGGTCAGGAGGTACTTGTTCATTGTAAGTCATCTATGCCAGGGAGGTCAGGAGGTACTTGTTCATTGTAAGTCATCTATGCCAGGGAGGTCAGGAGGTACTTGTTCATTGTAAGTCATCTATGCCAGGGAGGTCAGGAGGTACTTGTTCATTGTAAGTCATCTATGCCAGGGAGGTCAGGAGGTACTTGTTCATTGTAACTCATCTATGCCAGGGAGGTCAGGAGGTACTTGTTCATTGTAACTCATCTATGCCAGGAAGGTCAGGAGGTACTTGTTCATTGTAACTCATCTATGCCAGAGAGGTCAGGAGGTACTTGTTCATTGTAACTCATCTATGCCAGGAAGGTCAGGAGGTACTTGTTCATTGTAAGTCATCTATGCCAGGGAGGTCAGGAGGTACTTGTTCATTGTAACTCATCTATGCCAGGGAGGTCAGGAGGTACTTGTTCATTGTAACTCATCTGTGCCAGGAAGGTCAGGAGGTACTTGTTCATTGTAAGTCATCTATGCCAGGGAGGTCAGGAGGTACTTGTTCATTGTAACTCATCTATGCCAGGAAGGTCAGGAGGTACTTGTTCATTGTAACTCATCTATGCCAAGAAGGTCAGGAGGTACTTGTTCATTGTAACTCATCTATGCCAAGAAGGTCAGGAGGTACTTGTTCATTGTAACTCATCTATGCCAGGAAGGTCAGGAGGTACTTGTTCATTGTAACTCATCTATGCCAGAAAGGTCAGGAGGTACTTGTTCATTGTAACTCATCTATGCCAGGGAGGTCAGGAGGTACTTGTTCATTGTAACTCATCTATGCCATGAAGGTCAGGAGGTACTTGTTCATTGTAACTCATCTATGCCAGGAAGGTCAGGAGGTACTTGTTCATTGTAACTCATCTATGCCAAGAAGGTCAGGAGGTACTTGTTCATTGTAACTCATCTATGCCAGGAAGGTCAGGAGGTACTTGTTCATTGTAACTCATCTATGCCAGGAAGGTCAGGAGGTACTTGTTTATTGTAACTCATCTATGCCAGGAAGGTCAGGAGGTACTTGTTCATTGTAACTCATCTATGCCAGGAAGGTCAGGAGGTACTTGTTCATTGTAACTCATCTATGCCAGGAAGGTCAGGAGGTACTTGTTCATTGTAACTCATCTATGCCAGGAAGGTCAGGAGGTACTTGTTCATTGTAACTCATCTATGCCAGGAAGGTCAGGAGGTACTTGTTCATTGTAACTCATCTATGCCAGGAAGGTCAGGAGGTACTTGTTCATTGTAACTCATCTATGCCAAGAAGGTCAGGAGGTACTTGTTCATTGTAACTCATCTATGCCAGGAAGGTCAGGAGGTACTTGTTCATTGTAACTCATCTATGCCAGGAAGGTCAGGAGGTACTTGTTCATTGTAACTCATCTATGCCAGGAAGGTCAGGAGGTACTTGTTCATTGTAACTCATCTATGCCAGGAAGGTCAGGAGGTACTTGTTCATTGTAACTCATCTATGCCAGGAAGGTCAGGAGGTACTTGTTCATTGTAACTCATCTATGCCAAGAAGGTCAGGAGGTACTTGTTCATTGTAACTCATCTATGCCAGGAAGGTCAGGAGGTACTTGTTCATTGTAACTCATCTATGCCAGGAAGGTCAGGAGGTACTTGTTCATTGTAACTCATCTATGCCAGGAAGGTCAGGAGGTACTTGTTCATTGTAACTCATCTGTGCCAGGAAGGTCAGGAGGTACTTGTTCATTGTAACTCATCTATGCCAGGAAGGTCAGGAGGTACTTGTTCATTGTAACTCATCTATGCCAGGAAGGTCAGGAGGTACTTGTTCATTGTAACTCATCTATGCCAGGAAGGTCAGGAGGTACTTGTTCATTGTAACTCATCTATGCCAGGAAGGTCAGGAGGTACTTGTTCATTGTAACTCATCTATGCCAGGGAGATCAGGAGGTACTTGTTCATTGTAACTCATCTATGCCAGGGAGGTCAGGAGGTACTTGTTCATTGTAACTCATCTATGCCAGGGAGGTCAGGAGGTACTTGTTCATTGTAACTCATCTATGCCAGGGAGGTCAGGAGGTACTTGTTCATTGTAACTCATCTATGCCAGGGAGGTCAGGAGGTACTTGTTCATTGTAACTCATCTATGCCAGGGAGGTCAGGAGGTACTTGTTCATTGTAACTCATCTATACCAGGGACGTCAGGAGGTACTTGTTCATTGTAACTCATCTATGCCAGGAAGGTCAGGAGGTACTTGTTCATTGTAACTCATCTATGCCAGGGACGTCAGGAGGTACTTGTTCATTGTAACTCATCTATGCCAGGGAGGTCAGGAGGTACTTGTTCATTGTAACTCATCTATGCCAGGGAGGTCAGGAGGTATTTGTTCATTGTAACTCATGTATGCCAGGAAGGTCAGGAGGTACTTGTTCATTGTAACTCACCTATGCCAGGAAGGTCAGGAGGTACTTGTTCATTGTAACTCATCTATGCCAGGAAGGTCAGGAGGTACTTGTTCATTGTAACTCATCTATGCCAGGGAGGTCAGGAGGTACTTCTTCATTGTAAGTCATCTATGCCAGGGAGGTCAGGAGGTACTTGTTCATTGTAACTCATCTATGCCAGGAAGGTCAGGAGGTACTTGTTCATTGTAACTCATCTATGCCAGGGAGGTCAGGAGGTACTTGTTCATTGTAACTCATCTATGCCAGGGAGGTCAGGAGGTACTTGTTCATTGTAACTCATCTATGCCAGGAAGGTCAGGAGATACTTGTTCATTGTAACTCATCTATGCCAGGAAGGTCAGGAGGTACTTGTTCATTGTAACTCATCTATGCCAGGAAGGTCAGGAGGTACTTGTTCATTGTAACTCATCTATGCCAGGAAGGTCAGGAGATACTTGTTCATTGTAACTCATCTATGCCAGGAAGGTCAGGAGGTACTTGTTCATTGTAACTCATCTATGCCAGGAAGGTCAGGAGGTACTTGTTCATTGTAACTCATATATGCCAGGAAGGTCAGGAGGTACTTGTTCATTGTAACTCATCTATGCCAGGAAGGTCAGGAGGTACTTGTTCATTGTAACTCATCTATGCCAGGGAGGTCAGGAGGTACTTGTTCATTGTAACTCATCTATGCCAGGAAGGTCAGGAGATACTTGTTCATTTTAACTCATCTATGCCAGGAAGGTCAGGAGGTACTTGTTCATTGTAACTCATCTATGCCAGGAAGGTCAGGAGGTACTTGTTCATTGTAACTCATCTATGCCAGGAAGGTCAGGAGGTACTTGTTCATTGTAACTCATCTATGCCAGGAAGGTCAGGAGGTACTTGTTCATTGTAACTCATCTATGCCAGGAAGGTCAGGAGGTACTTGTTCATTGTAACTCATCTATGCCAGGAAGGTCAGGAGGTACTTGTTCATTGTAACTCATCTATGCCAGGAAGGTCAGGAGGTACTTGTTCATTGTAACTCATCTATGCCAGGAAGGTCAGGAGGTACTTGTTCATTGTAACTCATCTATGCCAGGAAGGTCAGGAGGTACTTGTTCATTGTAACTCATCTATGCCAGGAAGGTCAGGAGGTACTTGTTCATTGTAACTCATCTATGCCAGGAAGGTCAGGAGGTACTTGTTCATTGTAACTCATCTATGCCAGGAAGGTCAGGAGGTACTTGTTCATTGTAACTCATCTATGCCAGGAAGGTCAGGAGGTACTTGTTCATTGTAACTCATCTATGCCAGGAAGGTCAGGAGGTACTTGTTCATTGTAACTCATCTATGCCAGGAAGGTCAGGAGGTACTTGTTCATTGTAACTCATCTATGCCAGGGAGGTCATGAGGTACTTGTTCATTGTAACTCATCTATGCCAGGAAGGTCAGGAGGTACTTGTTCATTGTAACTCATCTATGCCAGGAAGGTCAGGAGGTACTTGTTCATTGTAACTCATCTATGCCAGGGAGGTCAGGAGGTACTTGTTCATTGTAACTCATCTATGCCAGGGAGGTCAGGAGGTACTTGTTCATTGTAACTCATCTATGCCAGGAAGGTCAGGAGATACTTGTTCATTTTAACTCATCTATGCCAGGAAGGTCAGGAGGTACTTGTTCAGAGGGGAATCATAGGCCTATGTCCCGTGTGGAAAAATAATAATATTGAACTTTGTGTCAGAGGAAAGAAAGTCTCCCTGAAAGCATTGAGTATACATAGTGTATAGTGTATACTACAGTGGCTCCCTAGTATATTGATGATAAAGGCTAAAGTGTCATTTGAAAACAGGTGAATTTGTAAATGAAGTGATAAGCCTATAGAGGAAGGTGCCAGAAGTCGCCAGAAACTTACCACAGGTCAGCTGTTTTTAATAATCTTCCTGGCCTGCTAGTGTACTCGCATATAATCTAGTGATACCAGTGAATAGCAGAATACAGTGTTGTAGTAGCAACTAACCAGTATTATAATGGTACTTAGTGAAGTGGAGTGACTTTCATTAGTTTCTTTTTCTTGAAATACCAGACGTTACTGTGAATTTCATATAACCTGTAGTTACCAGCGGTCGCAATATACACAACGAGAAGCAATTATTACTACAGAAAAAGCGCCCTTCCTCCAAAATTTGCACCAGTCAACTATAGTGATAATATAGCATTTATTGTGGTGGAGACGGAAAAAAAAAATAGAGAAGCTAGATACAGCGATTGATAAACAAAGGTGGAGGCTCGACCGTTCGTCATTGTAGGAGCTGCCAGCAGTCACCGGCTCTTCAACACGCAAGTTATACTTTTGTATCAATCAAATCACATATTACTCGGGTAGATAATTTCCAGTAGATCCTTCATGTGTTAGCTCAAATCACCGACCAGTATGGTTTAAATAAGTGACCCACTGATCAGATCAGATAGACTGGTCCGAACCCTTGACTGGTCCGAACCCTTGACTGGTCCGAACCCTTGACTGGTTCGAACCCTGGACTGGTTTCAAACGGTTTCGTTGAGCACCACCTAGCAGGTTATTAATAGAATATTCAAGAGGTTGCTAGTAGAATTGCAGTAAATAAACCATTCAAATCATTATGAAGCTGTGTGTAGTCTGTGGTCAGTCAAACAAACGGGCTTCCACATGCATAAATTGTCATTTCTGTGGAAATTGGTGTCACGCTCCTTGTGCAGATATCCAAGAACTAGCTACAAGCAGTATTAAAACAGGGAAGTGTTTTTGGGTATGCCCAAATGAGATAAATCTGTGGACTAAAATCACAAGGGTATTAAAAGAGGTCAACATCAAAGCTGCTTTCATAGAAAACCTGGAAGCTTTCTACAACAGATGGGAACATAAAAAGTCCGGGCTGAATGGTACTTCCCTTGATACTGGCCATGTAGTCAGAAACTGTAAGGCTGGAGATGATGTCCTGGTAGTCAGTAAATGGGGGGCTGATAGTGCTGTCCTGGGAGACAGTAATGGGGAAGCTGGAGGTGCTGTCCTGGGAGACAGTAATGGTGAAGCTGGAGGTGCTGTCCTGGGAGACAGTAATGGTGAAGCTGGAGATGCTGTCCTGGGAGACAGTAATGGGGAAGCTGGAGATGCTGTCCTGGGAGACAGTAATGGTGAAGCTGGAGATTTTGTCCAGGTAGTCGGGAATTATACGCAGGAAGGAATACATATGAATGACCGCATAGGGGACAGGAGCCATAGTAGGGAAACAAGTGTAGTCAAAGATAAGATAAAACCAATATTGCAAACTAGAAATACCGCAGGAAATAGCAAACAAGAGGACTCCACTAGCAATAGTGAGGATATATTACCAAAAACAAATGGTGGGAGCTCCATTGTTGGTGCTAGGGAGGATAGAAGTAAGACAGGGAAACATGCACCAACAGGGAATACAGTCACAGAAACCCAAGGCAAACGGAAACCAAGCCTGTGCACATACTATGCACTCGGTATCTGCTGGCATGGGAAATCTGGAAAAACAGATGGGACGTGCAACTATGACCACCCTAGGAAATGCCATGCCCATATGACAACAGGAAAATGCAAACTCCCTTCCTGTAAGCTTTTTCACCCTGAACTGTGTACCTCTTCAGTACAGGAAAGACTGTGCTATAACTTAAATTGCCAGGCATACCATCTAAAGGGGACAAAAAGATACAAAACATCCAGGCCATGGGAAAACCTGGGTAGCCACAGCCACTCAAGAGGGAGAGGTTTTTTAGTGCCAGGAAGGAAAAAAAACTGGCAGGAAATGGCAGAAATCGTACACCAAATCCAGTCATTCCTGGAGTGGAACCACAGTCGATGGCCTCCACTCCAAACCAACAGATACAGATACTAATGCCGGAAAAAAAATCCCCCCCCAGTACCAACAATACCACCAGTCCGATAACATTCTTCTTTGCAAATATACAGGGTCTAAAGCCAGCAACAAACAACAAAATACCTTTCATCCGTGGACTGCTTGCAGAGGCAAAGGCAATGTTCGCGGCTTTCACTGAGACCCACATAAAGGATCACTTGGACAACGAAATATGGATCCCAGGTTACAACCTATACAGATGTGACAGAGTGAACAGGCAAAAGGGGGGGGTTGGCCTGTACATTGCAGAGTCACTTGTTTGCACAGAACTGCTAAATGCCTCAAATGATGTAGTGGAAGTTTTAGCAGTAAAGGTCGAGAACCAAAACCTAGTCATTGTGATAGTCTACAAGCCTCCGGATGCAACATCCCAGCAATTCCAGGAACAGCTGTTAAAAATTGACCACTGTCTGGAAAACCTTCCAGCTCCTGCACCCAACATCTTGCTCCTGGGGGATTTCAACTTAAGGCACCTAAAATGGAGGAATATAGCAAATAATATTGTTGCAGTAATAACACCAGGAGGCAGCTCTGATGAAAACTCACACTCACGCGAGCTTTTAAATCTCTGCACAAAATTCAATTTAAACCAGCAAATAATAGAGCCTACTAGACTGGAGAATACACTAGACCTCATCTTCACTAACAATGATGATCTGATAAGAAATATCACCATATCAAAAACAATATACTCAGATCACAACATAATTGAGGTTCAGTCATGTATGCGCGGAGCCCCAGACCGACATAATGAGATTAGTCACGAGGGAGCATTCACCAAATTCAACTTCAATAACAAAAACATAAAGTGGGACCAAGTAAACCAAGTCCTAACCGATATAAGCTGGGAAGATATACTAAGCAACACAGACCCCAACTTATGCCTAGAACAGATTAACTCGGTAGCACTCGATGTATGCACAAGGCTTATTCCTCTAAGAAAAAGGAGGAGTAGATGTAAAACAGAAAGAGACAGGCGCTCCCTTTACAGGCGACGGAAAAGAATAACAGAGCGGCTAAAAGAGGTCAATATATCTGAAATGCGTAGGGAGACACTGGTCAGAGAAATAGCAAGCATCGAACTTAAGCTAAAAGAATCCTTTAGGAGTCAGGAATCGCGGGAAGAACTAAAAGCCATAAATGAAATCGAAAGAAACCCAAAGTATTTCTTCTCCTATGCCAAATCAAAATCGAGAACAACGTCCAGTATTGGGCCCCTACTTAAACAAGATGGGTCCTACACAGATGACAGCAAGGAAATGAGTGAGATACTCAAGTCCCAATATGACTCAGTTTTTAGCAAGCCGCTAACCAGACTGAGAGTCGAAGATCAAAATGAATTTTTTATGAGAGAGCCACAAAATTTGATTAACACAAGCCTATCCGATGTTATCCTGACGCCAAATGACTTCGAACAGGCGATAAATGACATGCCCATGCACTCTGCCCCAGGGCCAGACTCATGGAACTCTGTGTTCATCAAGAACTGCAAGAAGCCCCTATCACGAGCCTTTTCCATCCTATGGAGAGGGAGCATGGACACGGGGGTCGTCCCACAGTTACTAAAAACAACAGACATAGCCCCACTCCACAAAGGGGGCAGTAAAGCAACAGCAAAGAACTACAGACCAATAGCACTAACATCCCATATCATAAAAATCTTTGAAAGGGTCCTAAGAAGCAAGATCGCCACGCATCTAGAAACCCATCAGTTACACAACCCAGGGCAACATGGGTTTAGAACAGGTCGCTCCTGTCTGTCTCAACTATTGGACCACTACGACAAGGTCCTAAATGCACTAGAAGACA
Source organism: Cherax quadricarinatus (assembly GCF_038502225.1). NCBI lineage: Eukaryota > Metazoa > Arthropoda > Malacostraca > Decapoda > Parastacidae > Cherax > Cherax quadricarinatus. The sequence continues at coordinate 34,282,976 of NC_091326.1, forward strand.
AAAAGAATGCAGATGTAATATATACAGACTTTGCAAAAGCCTTCGACAAGTGTGACCATGGCGTAATAGCGCACAAAATGCGTGCTAAAGGAATAACAGGAAAAGTCGGTCGATGGATCTATAATTTCCTCACTAACAGAACACAGAGAGTAGTCGTCAACAGAGTAAAGTCCGAGGCAGCTACGGTGAAAAGCTCTGTTCCACAAGGCACAGTACTCGCTCCCATCTTGTTCCTCATCCTTATATCCGACATAGACAAGGATGTCAGCCACAGCACCGTGTCTTCCTTTGCAGATGACACCCGAATCTGCATGACAGTGTCTTCCATTGCAGACACTGCAAAGCTCCAGGCAGACATCAACCAAATCTTTCAGTGGGCTGCAGAAAACAATATGAAGTTCAACGATGAGAAATTTCAATTACTCAGATATGGTAAACATGAGGAAATTAAATCTTCATCAGAGTACAAAACAAATTCTGGCAACAAAATAGAGCGAAACACCAACGTCAAAGACCTGGGAGTGATCATGTCGGAGGATCTCACCTTCAAGGACCATAACATTGTATCATTCGCATCTGCTAGAAAAATGACAGGATGGATAATGAGAACCTTCAAAACTAGGGAGGCCAAGCCCATGATGACACTCTTCAGGTCACTTGTTCTATCTAGGCTGGAATATTGCTGCACACTAACAGCACCTTTCAAGGCAGGTGAAATTGCCGACCTAGAAAATGTACAGAGAACTTTCACGGCGCGCATAACGGAGATAAAACACCTCAATTATTGGGAGCGCTTGAGGTTCCTAAACCTGTATTCCCTGGAACGCAGGAGGGAGAGATACATGATTATATACACCTGGAAAATCCTAGAGGGACTAGTACCGAACTTGCACACGAAAATCACCCACTACGAAAGCAAAAGACTTGGCAGACGATGCACCATCCCCCCAATGAAAAGCAGGGGTGTCACTAGCACGTTAAGAGACCATACAATAAATGTCAGGGGCCCGAGACTGTTCAACTGCCTCCCAGCACACATAAGGGGGATTACCAACAGACCCCTGGCAGTCTTCAAGCTGGCACTGGACAAGCACCTAAAGTCAGTTCCGGATCAGCCGGGCTGTGGCTCGTATGTTGGTTTGCGTGCAGCCAGCAGCAACAGCCTGGTTGATCAGGCTCTGATCCACCAGGAGGCCTGGTCTCAGACCGGGCCGCGGGGGCGTTGACCCCCGGAACTCTCTCCAGGTAAACTCCAGGTATGCCAGGAAGGTCAGGAGGTACTTGTTCATTGTAACTCATCTATGCCAGGAAGGTCAGGAGGTACTTGTTCATTGTAACTCATCTATGCCAGGGAGGTCAGGAGGTACTTGTTCATTGTAACTCATCTATGCCATGGAGGTCAGGAGGTACTTGTTCATTGTAACTCATCTATGCCAGGAAGGTCAGGAGGTACTTGTTCATTGTAATTCATCTATGCCAGGAAGGTCAGGAGGTACTTGTTCATTGTAACTCATCTATGCCAGGAAGGTCAGGAGGTACTTGTTCATTGTAACTCATCTATGCCAGGAAGGTCAGGAGGTACTTGTTCATTGTAACTCATCTATGCCAGGAAGGTCAGGAGGTACTTGTTCATTGTAACTCATCTATGCCAGGAAGGTCAGGAGGTACTTGTTCATTGTAACTCATCTATGCCAGGGAGGTCCTGAGGTACTTGTTCATTGTAACTCATCTATGCCAGGGAGGTCAGGAGGTACTTGTTCATTGTAACTCATCTATGGCAGGAAGGTCAGCAGGTACTTGTTCATTGTAACTCATCTATGCCAGGGAGGTCAGGAGGTACTTGTTCATTCTAACTCATCTATGCCAGGAAGGTCAGGAGGTACTTGTTCATTGTAACTCATCTATGCCAGGAAGGTCAGGAGGTACTTGTTCATTGTAACTCATCTACGCCAGGAAGGTCAGGAGGTACTTGTTCATTGTAACTCATCTATGCCAGGAAGGTCAAGAGGTACTTGTTCATTGTAACTCATCTATGCCAGGGAGGTCAGGAGGTACTTGTTCATTGTAACTCATCTATGGCAGGAAGGTCAGGAGGTACTTGTTCATTGTAACTCATCTATGCCAGGAAGGTCAGGAGGTACTTGTTCATTGTAACTCATCTATGCCAGGGAGGTCAGGAGGTACTTGTTCATTGTAACTCATCTATGCCAAGAAGGTCAGGAGGTACTTGTTCATTGTAACTCATCTATGCCAGGAAGGTCAGGAGGTACTTGTTCATTTTAACTCATCTATGCCAGGAAGGTCAGGAGGTACTTGTTCATTGTAACTCATCTATGCCAGGAAGGTCAGGAGGTACTTGTTCATTGTAACTCATCTATGCCAGGGAGGTCAGGAGGTACTTGTTCATTGTAACTCATCTATGCCAGGAAGGTCAGGAGGTACTTGTTCATTGTAACTCATCTATGCCAGGAAGGTCAGCAGGTACTTGTTCATTGTAACTCATCTATGCCAGGGAGGTCAGGAGGTACTTGTTCATTGTAACTCATCTATGCCAGGAAGGTCAGGAGGTACTTGTTCATTGTAACTCATCTATGCCAGGAAGGTCAGGAGGTACTTGTTCATTGTAACTCATCTATGCCAGGGAGGTCAGGAGGTACTTGTTCATTGTAACTCATCTATGCCAGGAAGGTCAGGAGGTACTTGTTCATTGTAACTCATCTATGCCAGGGAGGTCAGGAGGTACCTGTTCATTGTAACTCATCTATGCCAGGAAGGTCAGGAGGTACTTGTTCATTGTAACTCATCTATGCCAGGAAGGTCAGGAGGTACTTGTTCATTGTAACTCATCTATGCCAGGGAGGTCAGGAGGTACTTGTTCATTGTAACTCATCTATGCCAGGAAGGTCAGGAGGTACTTGTTCATTGTAACTCATCTATGCCAGGAAGGTCAGGAGGTACTTGTTCATTGTAACTCATCTATGCCAGGAAGGTCAGGAGGTACTTGTTCATTGTAACTCATCTATGCCAGGAAGGTCAGGAGGTACTTGTTCATTGTAACTCATCTATGCCAGGAATGTCAGGAGGTACTTGTTCATTGTAACTCATCTATGCCAGGAAGGTCAGGAGGTACTTGTTCATTGTAACTCATCTATGCCAGGAAGGTCAGGAGGTACTTGTTCATTGTAACTCATCTATGCCAGGAAGGTCAGGAGGTACCTGTTCATTGTAACTCATCTATTCCAGGAAGGTCAGGAGGTACTTGTTCATTGTAACTCATCTATGCCAGGGAGGTGAGGAGGTACTTGTTCATTGTAACTCATCTATGCCAGGAAGGTCAGGAGGTACTTGTTCATTGTAACTCATCTATGCCAGGAAGGTCAGGAGGTACTTGTTCATTGTAACTCATCTATGCCAGGAAGGTCAGGAGGTACTTGTTCATTGTAACTCATCTATGCCAGGAAGGTCAGGAGGTACTTGTTCATTGTAACTCATCTATGCCAGGAAGGTCAGGAGGTACTTGTTCATTGTAACTCATCTATGCCAGGAAGGTCAGGAGGTACTTGTTCATTGTAACTCATCTATGCCAGGAAGGTCAGGAGGTACTTGTTCATTGTAACTCATCTATGCCAGGAAGGTCAGGAGGTACTTGTTCATTGTAACTCATCTATGCCAGGGAGGTCAGGAGGTACTTGTTCATTGTAACTCATCTATGCCAGGAAGGTCAGGAGGTACTTGTTCATTGTAACTCATCTATGCCAGGGAGGTCAGGAGGTACTTGTTCATTGTAACTCATCTATGCCAGGAAGGTCAGGAGATACTTGTTCATTGTAACTCATCTATGCCAGGAAGGTCAGGAGGTACTTGTTCATTGTAACTCATCTATGCCAGGGAGGTCAGGAGGTACTTGTTCATTGTAACTCATCTATGCCAGGAAGGTCAGGAGGTACTTGTTCATTGTAACTCATCTATGCCAGGAAGGTCAGGAGGTACTTGTTCATTGTAACTCATCTATGCCAGGGAGGTCAGGAGGTACTTGTTCATTGTAACTCATCTATACCAGGAAGGTCAGGAGGTACTTGTTCATTGTAACTCATCTATGCCAGGGAGGTCAGGAGGTACTTGTTCATTGTAACTCATCTATGCCAGGAAGGTCAGGAGATACTTGTTCATTGTAACTCATCTATGCCAGGAAGGTCAGGAGGTACTTGTTCATTGTAACTCATCTATGCCAGGGAGGTCAGGAGGTACTTGTTCATTGTAACTCATCTATGTCAGGAAGGTCAGGAGGTACTTGTTCATTGTAACTCATCTATGCCAGGAAGGTCAGGAGGTACTTGTTCATTGTAACTCATCTATGCCAGGAAGGTCAGGAGGTACTTGTTCATTGTAACTCATCTATGCCAGGAAGGTCAGGAGGTACTTGTTCATTGTAACTCATCTATGCCAGGGAGGTCAGGAGGTACTTGTTCATTGTAACTCATCTATACCAGGAAGGTCAGGAGGTACTTGTTCATTGTAACTCATCTATGCCAGGGAGGTCAGGAGGTACTTGTTCATTGTAACTCATCTATGCCAGGAAGGTCAGGAGATACTTGTTCATTGTAACTCATCTATGCCAGGAAGGTCAGGAGGTACTTGTTCATTGTAACTCATCTATGCCAGGGAGGTCAGGAGGTACTTGTTCATTGTAACTCATCTATGCCAGGAAGGTCAGGAGGTACTTGTTCATTGTAACTCATCTATGCCAGGAAGGTCAGGAGGTACTTGTTCATTGTAACTCATCTATGCCAGGAAGGTCAGGAGGTACTTGTTCATTGTAACTCATCTATGCCAGGAAGGTCAGGAGGTACTTGTTCATTGTAACTCATCTATGCCAGGAAGGTCAGGAGGTACTTGTTCATTGTAACTCATCTATGCCAGGAAGGTCAGGAGGTACTTGTTCATTGTAACTCATCTATGCCAGGAAGGTCAGGAGGTACTTGTTCATTGTAACTCATCTATGCCAGGAAGGTCAGGAGGTACTTGTTCATTGTAACTCATCTATGCCAGGAAGGTCAGGAGGTACTTGTTCATTGTAACTCATCTATGCCAGGAAGGTCAGGAGGTACTTGTTCATTGTAACTCATCTATGCCAGGAAGGTCAGGAGGTACTTGTTCATTGTAACTCATCTATGCCAGGAAGGTCAGGAGGTACTTGTTCATTGTAACTCATCTATGCCAGGAAGGTCAGGAGGTACTTGTTCATTGTAACTCATCTATGCCAGGAAGGTCAGGAGGTACTTGTTCATTGTAACTCATCTATGCCAGGAAGGTCAGGAGGTACTTGTTCATTGTAACTCATCTATGCCAGGAAGGTCAGGAGGTACTTGTTCATTGTAACTCATCTATGCCAGGAAGGTCAGGAGGTACTTGTTCATTGTAACGTGCCTTCAACCACGTCACATCTACATTATAGTTCTGTCATTATAAACCAGGTTGACGATGGTGACTGTTGAATACAAGTCCAGCAACAACACTCCAGCAACATTACAACACTCCAGCAACATTACAACACTCCAGCAACATACAACACTCCAGCAACATTGCAACACTCCAGCAACATTACAACACTCCAGCAACATTACAACACTCCAGCAACATTACAACACTCCAGCAACATTACAACACTCCAGCAACATTACAACACTCCAGCAACATTACAACACTCCAGCAACATTACAACACTCCAGCAACATTGCAACATTCCAGCAACATTACAACATTCCAGCAACATTACAACACTCCAGCAACATTACAACATTCCAGCAACATTGCAACACTCCAGCAACATTACAACATTCCAGCAACATTACAACATTCCAGCAACATTACAACATTCCAGCAACATTACAACACTCCAGCAACATTACAACACTCCAGCAACATTTCAACATTCCAGCAACATTGCAACACTCCAGCAACATTCCAGCAACATTACAACATTCCAGCAACATTACAACACTCCAGCAACATTACAACACTCCAGCAACATTACAACATTCCAGCAACATTGCAACACTCCAGCAACATTACAACACTCCAGCAACATTACAACACTCCAGCAACATTGCAACACTCCAGCAACATTACAACATTCCAGCAACATTACAACACTCCAGCAACATTACAACACTCCAGCAACATTACAACACTCCAGCAACACTGCAACACTCCAGCAACACTGCAACACTCCAGCAACACTGCAACACTCCAGCAACACTGCAACACTCCAGCAACACTGCAACACTCCAGCAACATTGCAACGCTCCAGCAACACTGCAACACTCCAGCAACACTGCAACACTCCAGCAACATTGCAACACTCCAGCAACATTGCAACACTCCAGCAACATTGCAACACTCCAGCAACATTACAACACTCCAGCAACATTGCAACACTCCAGCAACATTACAACACTCCAGCAACATTACAACACTCCAGCAACATTGCAATGCAACACTCCAGCAACATTGCAACACTCCAGCAACATTGCAACACTCCAGCAACATTACAACACTCCAGCAACATTGCAACACTCCAGCAACATTGCAACACTCCAGCAACATTACAACACTCCAGCAACATTGCAACACTCCAGCAACATTACAACACTCCAGCAACATTGCAACACTCCAGCAACATTGCAACACTCCAGCAACATTACAACACTCCAGCAACATTGCAACACTCCAGCAACATTGCAACACTCCAGCAACATTGCAACACTCCAGCAACATTGCAACACTCCAGCAACATTACAACATTCGAGCAACATTGCAACACTCCAGCAACACTCCAGCAACACTGCAACACTCCAGCAACACTGCAACACTCCAGCAACACTCCAGCAACATTACAACACTCCAGCAACATTACAACACTCCAGCAACATTACAACACTCCAGCAACATTGCAACACTCCAGCAACATTACAACACTCCAGCAACATTACAACACTCCAGCAACATTACAACACTCCAGCAACATTGCAACACTCCAGCAACATTGCAACACTCCAGCAACATTGCAACACTCCAGCAACATTACAACACTCCAGCAACATTGCAACACTCCAGCAACATTACAACACTCCAGCAACACTGGAACACTCCAGCAACACTGCAACACTCGAGCAACACTCCAGCAACACTGCAACACTCCAGCAACACTACAACACTCCAGCAACACTGCAACACTCCAGCAACATTGCAACACTCCAGCAACATTACAACACTGCAACACTCCAGCAACACTCCAGCAACATTACAACACTCCAGCAACATTACAAAGCAACATTCAACACTCCAGCAACATTACAACACTCCAGCAACATTCCAGCAACACAACACTCCAGCAACACTCCAGCAACATTACAACACTCCAGCAACATTACAACACTCCAGCAACATTGCAACACTCCAGCAACATTACAACACTCCAGCAACATTCCAGCAACATTACAACACTCCAGCAACATTACAACACTCCAGCAACATTGCAACACTCCAGCAACATTACAACACTCCAGCAACATTACAACACTCCAGCAACATTGCAACACTCCAGCAACATTACAACACTCCAGCAACATTGCAACACTCCAGCAACATTACAACACTCCAGCAACATTACAACACTCCAGCAACATTACAACACTCCAGCAACATTACAACACTCCAGCAACATTACAACACTCCAGCAACATTACAACACTCCAGCAACATTGCAACACTCCAGCAACATTACAACACTCCAGCAACATTACAACACTCCAGCAACATTACAACACTCCAGCAACATTACAACACTCCAGCAACATTACAACACTCCAGCAACATTACAACACTCCAGCAACATTACAACACTCCAGCAACATTTCAACACTCCAGCAACATTACAACACTCCAGCAACATTACAACACTCCAGCAACATTACAACACTCCAGCAACATTACAACACTCCAGCAACATTACAACACTCCAGCAACATTACAACACTCCAGCAACATTACAACACTCCAGCAACATTACAACATTATAGCAACATTACAACACTCCAGCAACATTACAACATTCCAGCAACATTACAACACTCCAGCAACATTACAACACTCCAGCAACATTACAACACTCCAGCAACATTGCAACACTCCAGCAACATTACAACATTCCAGCAACATTACAACACTCCAGCAACATTGCAACACTCCAGCAACATTGCAACACTCCAGCAACATTGCAACACTCCAGCAACATTCCAGCAACACAACACTCCAGCAACATTTCAACACTCCAGCAACATTACAACACTCCAGCAACATTCCAGCAACACAACACTCCAGCAACATTGCAACACTCCAGCAACAACACTCCAGCAACATTACAACACTCCAGCAACATTACAACACTCCAGCAACATTACAACATTCAAGCAACATTCCAGCAACAACACTCCAGCAACATTCCAGCAACATTGCAACACTCCAGCAACATTGCAACACTCCAGCAACATTGCAACACTCCAGCAACATTGCAACACTCCAGCAACATTGCAACACTCCAGCAACATTACAACATTCGAGCAACATTGCAACACACCCTCAACATTACAACACTCCAGAATCATTTCAACATTCCAGCAACATTACAACACTCCAACAACATTACAACATTCCAGCAACATTGCAACACTCCAGCAACATTACAACACTCCAGCAACATTACAACACTCCAGCAACATTACAACACTCCAGCAACATTACAACACTCCAGCAACATTACAACACTCCAGCAACATTACAACACTCCAGCAACATTACAACACTCCAGCAACATTACAACACTCCAGCAACATTACAACACTCCAGCAACATTACAACACTCCAGCAACATTGCAACACTCCAGCAACATTACAACACTCCAGCAACATTACAACACTCCAGCAACATTACAACACTCCAGCAACATTACAACACTCCAGCAACATTACAACACTCCAGCAACATTACAACACTCCAGCAACATTACAACACTCCAGCAACATTACAACACTCCAGCAACATTACAACACTCCAGCAACATTACAACACTCCAGCAACATTACAACACTCCAGCAACATTGCAACACTCCAGCAACATTACAACACTCCAGCAACATTACAACACTCCAGCAACATTACAACACTCCAGCAACATTACAACACTCCAGCAACATTACAACACTCCAGCAACATTGCAACACTCCAGCAACATTACAACACTCCAGCAACATTGCAACACTCCAGCAACATTGCAACACTCCAGCAACATTGCAACACTCCAGCAACATTGCAACACTCCAGCAACATTACAACACTCCAGCAACATTACAACACTCCAGCAACATTGCAACACTCCAGCAACATTACAACACTCCAGCAACATTGCAACACTCCAGCAACATTGCAACACATCCGCAACATTACAACACTCCAGCAACATTACAACACTCCAGCAACATTACAACACTCCAGCAACATTACAACACTCCAGCAACATTACAACACTCCAACAACATTTATGGTCAAATGAGTGTGCGAGTGTAAGTGTGAACCACCAGGTGGTGTTCGTGTAGTTAGTTGACGACAATTGCTAACTCCACAAAACTGTGTTGACCAACATAGAACAAAATAGTACAGCGTTGTTATATGCAGTAATTAGTGTGTATGTGGATTATCTTAGTACGTTAATGTGTTATTATATAGAATAACGTTGATAGTATTACATGATTTAACTTTTGCACGATCTGAAAAATATTTCAGTGCTATTTGCAAGTTAGTCTCGTCTGAGCAATATATTTTTCACATCTTTTGTTTTTTAATGGAATCCCAAATTTATTGAGAAGTAGAACCGTTGAGACACTGGTAGTCAGCAACACTGAGTGTCAGCAACACTGGTAGTCAGCAACACTGGTAGTCAGCAACACTGGTAGTCAGCAACACTGAGTGTCAGCAACACTGAGTGTCAGCAACACTGAGTGTCAGCAACACTGAGTGTCAGCAACACTGGTAGTCAGCAACACTGAGTGTCAGCAACACTGAGTGTCAGCAACACTGAGTGTCAGCAACACTGAGTGTCAGCAACACTGAGTGTCAGCAACACTGGTAGTCAGCAACACTGAGTGTCAGCAACACTGGTAGTCAGCAACACTGAGTGTCAGCAACACTGAGTGTCAGCAACACTGACTGTCAGCAACACTGAGTGTCAGCAACACTGAGTGTCAGCAACACTGGTAGTCAGCAACACTGAGTGTCAGCAACACTGAGTGTCAGCAACACTGGTAGTCAGCAACACTGAGTGTCAGCAACACTGAGTGTCAGCAACACTGAGTGTCAGCAACACTGGTAGTCAGCAACACTGAGTGTCAGCAACACTGAGTGTCAGCAACACTGAGTGTCAGCAACACTGAGTGTCAGCAACACTGGTAGTCAGCAACACTGAGTGTCAGCAACACTGGTAGTCAGCAACACTGAGTGTCAGCAACACTGAGTGTCAGCAACACTGACTGTCAGCAACACTGAGTGTCAGCAACACTGAGTGTCAGCAACACTGGTAGTCAGCAACACTGAGTGTCAGCAACACTGAGTGTCAGCAACACTGGTAGTCAGCAACACTGAGTGTCAGCAACACTGAGTGTCAGCAACACTGAGTGTCAGCAACACTGGTAGTCAGCAACACTGAGTGTCAGCAACACTGAGTGTCAGCAACACTGAGTGTCAGCAACACTGAGTGTCAGCAACACTGGTAGTCAGCAACACTGAGTGTCAGCAACACTGGTAGTCAGCAACACTGAGTGTCAGCAACACTGAGTGTCAGCAACACTGACTGTCAGCAACACTGAGTGTCAGCAACACTGAGTGTCAGCAACACTGAGTGTCAGCAACACTGGTAGTCAGCAACACTGAGTGTCAGCAACACTGGTAGTCAGCAACACTGGTAGTCAGCAACACTGAGTGTCAGCAACACTGAGTGTCAGCAACACTGAGTGTCAGCAACACTGGTAGTCAGCAACACTGGTAGTCAGCAACACTGGTAGTCAGCAACACTGGTAGTCAGCAACACTGAGTGTCAGCAACACTGGTAGTCAGCAACACTGGTAGTCAGCAACACTGAGTGTCAGCAACACTGGTAGTCAGCAACACTGGTAGTCAGCAACACTGGTAGTCAGCAACACTGGTAGTCAGCAACACTGAGTGTCAGCAACACTGGTAGTCAGCAACACTGGTAGTCAGCAACACTGAGTGTCAGCAACACTGGTAGTCAGCAACACTGGTAGTCAGCAACACTGGTAGTCAGCAACACTGAGTGTCAGCAACACTGGTAGTCAGCAACACTGGTAGTCAGCAACACTGGGAGTCAGCAACACTGATTGTCAGCAACACTGGTAGTCAGCAACACTGGTAGTCAGCAACACTGGTAGTCAGCAACACTGAGTGTCAGCAACACTGAGTGTCAGCAACACTGGGAGTCAGCAACACTGAGTGTCAGCAACACTGAGTGTCAGCAACACTGAGTGTCAGCAACACTGGTAGTCAGCAACACTGGTAGTCAGCAACACTGGGAGTCAGCAACACTGATTGTCAGCAACACTGGTAGTCAGCAACACTGGTAGTCAGCAACACTGGTAGTCAGCAACACTGGTAGTCAGCAACACTGAGTGTCAGCAACACTGGTAGTCAGCAACACTGGTAGTCAGCAACACTGGTAGTCAGCAACACTGAGTGTCAGCAACACTGGTAGTCAGCAACACTGAGTGTCAGTAACACTGGTAGTCAGCAACACTGGTAGTCAGCAACACTGGTAGTCATCAACACTGGTAGTCAGCAACACTGAGTGTCAGCAACACTGGTAGTCAGCAACACTGGTAGTCAGCAACACTGAGTGTCAGCAACACTGGTAGTCAGCAACACTGGTAGTCAACAACACTGGTAGTCAGCAACACTGAGTGTCAGCAACACTGGTAGTCAGCAACACTGGTAGTCAGCAACACTGGGAGTCAGCAACACTGAGTGTCAGCAACACTGGTAGTCAGCAACACTGGTAGTCAGCAACACTGGTAGTCAGCAACACTGGTAGTCAGCAACACTGGTAGTCAGCAACACTGAGTGTCAGCAACACTGGTAGTCAGCAACACTGTTAGTCAGCAACACTGGTAGTCAGCAACACTGAGTGGCAGCAACACTGGTAGTCAGCAACACTGGTAGTCAGCAACACTGAGTGTCAGCAACACTGGTAGTCAGCAACACTGGTAGTCAGCAACACTGGTAGTCAGCAACACTGGTAGTCAGCAACACTGAGTCAGCAACACTGAGTCAGCAACACTGGTAGTCAGCAACACTGGTAGTCAGCAACACTGAGTGTCAGCAACACTGGTAGTCAGCAACACTGGTAGTCAGCAACACTGGTAGTCAGCAACACTGGTAGTCAGCAACACTGGTAGTCAGCAACACTGAGTCAGCAACACTGAGTCAGCAACACTGGGAGTCAACAACACTGTGTGTCAGCAACACTGGGAGTCAGCAACACTGTGAGTCAGCAACACTGTGAGTCAGCAACACTGGGAGTCAGCAACACTGGGAGTCAGCAACACTGGGAGTCAGCAACACTGAGAATCAGCAACACTGGGAATCAGCAACACTGGGAGTCAGCAACACTGGGAGTCAGCAACACTGGGAGTCAGCAACACTGGGTGTCAGCAACACTGTGAGTCAGCAACACTGGGAGTCAGCAACACTGGGTGTCAGCAACACTGTGAGTCAGCAACACTGGGTGTCAGCAACACTGTGAGTCAGCAACACTGTGAGTCAGCAACACTGGGAGTCAGCAACACTGGGAGTCAGCAACACTGGGAGTCAGCAACACTGGGAGTCAGCAACACTGAGAATCAGCAACACTGGGAATCAGCAACACTGGGAGTCAGCAACACTGTGAGTCAGCAACGCTGTGAGTCAGCAACACTGGGTATCAGCAACACTGAGAGTCAGCAACACTGTGAGTCAGCAACACTGTGAGTCAGCAACACTGGGAGTCAGCAACACTACGAGTCAGCAACACTGCGAGTCAGCAACACAAGCTGACCCGAAGATCTCTGTTTTATCAATAACCAGAAAATAACTTGACCAGTGAATTATTCTGCTAATAACTACTTTGTACATACTTTAAATATCTTGATTTTATTTGTTGTTGTTGTTTCTTGTTTAAGAAACTTTATTAAGTCAGATATAACAGACTTTTGTGTACTTGTTTCCGTAATAACTATCCTGAGAGCGAACAGGAAGTGTAACGACAGCGAGGTAGTAGATGCAGGGTTCATACACAGCTTTAAGAGTAGGTAATAACAGGTTCACAACCAGGAGAGGCGAAGTGTAGAGCTGAGACTCGACCCCTGCTACCATAAATAGGTGAGTGCACACCTATATACATACTATCATATACTGACGAGTTCTGATGTAGTGGAATGTTGACTGATCGTTGTTTATGTGGAGTGACAGACGTTAACAGTCTTGCAACACTCTTTACTTAATGTTATAATTGTTTAATTAGACAAGTGGTTAACAACCCGCCGCTCAACAACAGTCATCACTGTCTGGAGAGAGAGAGAGAGAGAGAGAGAGAGAGAGAGAGAGAGAGAGAGAGAGAGAGAGAGAGAGAGAGAGAGAGATCAAGGGCAGGCACCTTACATGCCTTACACACCTACCACCTCAAGCTGACCACATCATGAGGAGCCAGACTATCAGCATCCTGTCGGCCAACATTAGAGGTTTCATTACTAATGTTGGAGAGCTCACACATAGTTTTGTGAACACTCGACATCCCGACATGATAGCTGTTGTTGAAACATTTTTGGACGACAGGACTCCAGAAAATTTTGCAAGAATTGCTGGCTACACCTCATGGATGAGAAGAGACAGGCAAGGGCAAGGAGGAGGTGTTGCTGTGTGCTTCTCTAAAAGTGTTCATGCCCAGCACATTGATGTTGCCACCCCTACTCATCTTGAAATGATATTCTTCAAGCTCTGTATAAACACTAGTACCTCTGTACTAGCATGTGCAATGTACAGACCTCAGTGGCAACATGCAGACCCCATCAACTTCCTAAAGGAAAATATGGACTCCTGCTTCAGCACAACTGTCAACATATCATAATTGTTAGTGACCTCAACCATCACCTTATACAGAGGGACTTTGATGACCTTCTTGCAGTATTTGACATGAGAAACTTTGTTAATTTCCCTACTCACATCCCTGGCTCCTCCCTTGACCCAGTAGTGAGTGATCTGGCAGAAGGCATAGTCACTTGTCAACCCCTCGGCTACGTTGGATCATCTGACCACAAGGCTGTTTTTACGACACTTAAGATCCCAACAGAACGAGGTGAGGAGTCCACACGCACAACCGGGCTATGGAAAAGAGGTAATTGGCCAGCCCTTTGCTCTGAGCTCGCCACCACCGATTGGAATGCTCTTCTCCAAGGGGATGTTGACAACCAAGTGAAAGCCTTCACTGGACACATCCTTAATCTACAACAAGAACACATTCCTCACCGGCAATATGTGACGAAGCCTACAGATCAGCCTTGGTTTGGCTTTCGTTGTAGAGAGGCTGCTACTGCTAAGTACAAAGCATGGCGAAGGTATAAAAGACATCCTACCACCTATAGCAGGAACTTGCACAGGCAGGCCTGTAGGCATATGGGTGACGTTCAAAAGTGGGCCATTGCTAAATGGGAGGTGGACACAAAAAGAAAGCTAGCATCAGGTAGGACCTCTTTGCCGAACACTTTGCTACCAAAATGCAAGTTCCTGATCCAGCAAGGGACCCTCCTTGGCTAGCTGCAAGAACTGTATCAAAACTGTCAGTGGTGACAATAAGGCAGGAGGAGGTGCATTTCCTTCTTAAATCGCTTGACCAAGAAAAGGCTGTGGGCCCAGACAAGTTGAGCCCAAGATTGCTGAGAAGATGTGCAGACCAGCTAACAGCACCTCTAACTCGCATCTTTCAGCACTGCCTAGTACAGTGTAAATGTCCCTCTCTGTGGAAAGAGGCAAATGTAGTCCCTGTACACAAAAAGAAGAGCAGAGCAGAAATCAGCAACTACAGACCAGTGTCACTCCTGTCAATCACTGGTAAGATCCTTGAGACAATAATCTCAAGACAAATGACAGTTTTTTGGCTACCACTCACTACTTTGTGACCGTCAATATGGCTTCAGGAAAGGTTACTCTGCTGCTGATCTGTTGTTAAACCTCTCCACTAAGTGGCACCAGTCACTGGATGAATCCAAAGTCAGCTGTGTGGTAGCACTGGACATTGCTGGCGCTTTCGACCAGGTGTGGCACTAAGGCCTCTTAGCAAAACTTCAAGCACTGGGAATTGCAGGCTCTACGCTGTGTCTCCTCAGTGATTACCTTCATGGTAGATCTCTAAGTGTAATTCTTAATGGAACGGAATCAGCAAGACATCCTATTGGGGCAAGTGTTCCACAAGGAAGCGTGCTGGGACCATTGTTATGGAATGTCTACATCAACGACCTTCTTCATCTCATCCCAGAATCCCATGCATATGCAGACGACTGTACACTGACATTCACTTATCCGAGAGAAGAAATACCAGCTGCACTAAGCTATACCAATCACCAGCTAAGGCTATATCAGCTTGGAGAAATAGATGGCAAGTAACATTTGCACCTGAGAAAACGCAAATGATGATCGTCTCTAGGCACCATGATGGTAATGCTGGTGCTGTAGTAAGGATGAATGGGAGGGTGTTGGCACCTGGAGAAGAAGTTGATATTCTTGGGGTGAGATTTGACTCCAAACTAACCATGAAGAACCATGTTGTAAATCTTGCAAACAAGGCAGCCAGGAAGCTTACAGCACTTCGCCGTATCTCGTATCTGCTTGACA
The DNA here is from genome assembly GCF_038502225.1 of Cherax quadricarinatus. Taxonomy (NCBI): domain Eukaryota; kingdom Metazoa; phylum Arthropoda; class Malacostraca; order Decapoda; family Parastacidae; genus Cherax; species Cherax quadricarinatus. The sequence continues at coordinate 34,298,961 of NC_091326.1, forward strand.
GTAGGGGTTGCAAGATTCTGTACGAGGCACAAGTACGCTCACACCTTGAGTATGCTCCACTTTCTTGGTTTGCCTGCCCCCCTTCCTCTCATCTGCGACTGCTTGACAGAGTAGAGAACAGAGCAAGACGTCTCATCTCTCGCCTGGACCCATCCTGGATAGACGTGTCATTTCAGCAGAGCCTTCAACACAGGAGGGATGTGGGTGGCCTTACTGTTATGTACAAGGCCAATATTGTCAAAGTACCACACTTGGATCCACTTCGAAGACAGCGTGAAACAAACTTTTATACCACAAGACGGGCAGAAAGCAGCAACTTCACTCTGGCTGTACCCTTCTCCAGAACATCACTCCATCTGAGATCATATATACCCAGGATGACTCGAGTATGGAACACATTCGTACAGCATAATGATGTCAACGAGATAAAGTCAGTTGAATAAATGAAAATGCTGGCCCACAGATGGCTCCAACTTCATCTTGTTCCTTACTTGTATGTCTCACAACAATAAAAATGCTTTCAAATGAGCTGGTGTAGGTAACAGCTCTTAGCTTGTCAATAAAGCTAGGGAAAATTAACCTGGTCAAGCCCTGTGTAAAGAGAGAGAGGGAGAGAGAGAGAGAGAGAAAGAGAGAGAGAGAGAGAGAGAGAGAGAGAGAGAGAGAGAGAGAGAGAGAGAGAGAGAGAGAGAGAGAGAGAGAGAGAGAGAGAGAGAGAGAGAGAGAGAGAGAGAGAGAGAGAGAGAGAGAGAGAGAGAGAGTAGAGAGAGAGAGAGAGAGAGAGAGAGAGAGAGAGAGAGAGAGAGAGAGAGAGAGAGAGAGAGAGAGAGAGAGAGAGAGAGAGAGAGAGAGAGAGAGAGAGAGAGAGAGAGAGAGAGAGAGAGAGAGAGAGAGAGAGAGAGAGAGAGAGAGAGAGAGAGAGAGAGAGAGAGAGAGAGAGAGAGAGAGAGAGAGAGAGAGAGAGAGAGAGAGAGAGAGAGAGAGAGAGAGAGAGAGAGAGAGAGAGAGAGAGAGAGAGAGAGAGAGAGAGAGAGAGAGAGAGAGAGAGAGAGAGAGAGAGAGAGTGAGAGAGAGAGAGAGAGAGAGAGAGAGAGTGAGAGAGAGAGAGAGAGAGAGAGAGAGAGAGAGAGAGAGAGAGAGAGAGAGAGAGAGAGAGAGAGAGAGAGAGAGAGAGAGAGAGAGAGAGAGAGAGAGAGAGAGAGAGAGAGAGAGAGAGAGAGAGAGAGAGAGAGAGAGAGAGAGAGTGAGAGAGAGAGAGAGAGAGAGAGAGAGAGAGAGAGAGAGAGAGAGAGAGAGAGAGAGAGAGTGAGAGAGAGAGAGAGAGAGAGAGAGAGAGAGAGAGAGAGAGAGAGAGAGAGAGAGAGAGAGAGAGAGAGAGAGAGAGAGAGAGAGAGAGAGAGAGAGAGAGAGAGAGAGAGAGAGAGAGAGAGAGAGAGAGAGAGAGAGAGAGAGAGAGTGAGAGAGAGAGAGAGAGAGGAGAGAGAGAGAGAGAGAGAGAGAGGAGAGAGAGAGAGAGAGAGAGAGAGAGAGAGAGAGAGAGAGAGAGAGAGAGAGAGAGAGAGAGAGAGAGAGAGAGAGAGAGAGAGAGAGAGAGAGAGAGAGAGAGAGAGAGAGAGAGAGAGAGAGAGAGAGAGAGAGAGAGAGAGAGAGAGAGAGAGAGAGAGAGAGAGAGAGAGAGAGAGAGAGAGAGAGAGAGAGAGAGAGAGAGAGAGAGAGAGAGAGAGAGAGAGAGAGAGAGAGAGAGAGAGAGAGAGAGAGAGAGAGAGAGAGAGAGAGAGAGAGAGAGAGAGAGAGAGAGAGAGAGAGAGAGAGAGAGAGAGAGAGAGAGAGAGAGAGAGAGAGAGAGAGAGAGAGAGAGAGAGAGAGAGAGAGAGAGAGAGAGAGAGAGAGAGAGAGAGAGAGAGAGAGAGAGAGAGAGAGAGAGAGAGAGAGAGAGAGAGAGAGAGAGAGAGAGAGAGAGAGAGAGAGAGAGAGAGAGAGAGAGAGAGAGAGAGAGAGAGAGAGAGAGAGAGAGAGAGAGAGAGAGAGAGAGAGAGAGAGAGAGAGAGAGAGAGAGAGAGAGAGAGAGAGAGAGAGAGAGAGAGAGAGAGAGAGAGAGAGAGAGAGAGAGAGAGAGAGAGAGAGAGAGAGAGAGAGAGAGAGAGAGAGAGAGAGAGAGAGAGAGAGAGAGAGAGAGAGAGAGAGAGAGAGAGAGAGAGAGAGAGAGAGAGAGAGAGAGAGAGAGAGAGAGAGAGAGAGAGAGAGAGAGAGAGAGAGAGAGAGAGAGAGTGAGAGAGAGAGAGAGAGAGAGAGAGAGAGAGAGAGAGAGAGAGAGAGAGAGAGAGAGAGAGAGAGAGAGAGAGAGAGAGAGAGAGAGAGAGAGAGAGAGAGAGAGAGAGAGAGAGAGAGAGAGAGAGAGAGAGAGAGAGAGAGAGAGAGAGAGGAGAATGCATGGAGGAGCTTCAGTCCGCCATAAATACTTCCAGCTTCCAAAAATTACAGTAAAATTAATAATAATAATTACCCTGCCGACCAGAGAGCCGCCCATAACCACACCCACACCCACCCACCCACCCACCAATCCACCCACCCACCCACCCACAAACCCAGTCTTAAAATTTTGGCTCTGCCCTGTCTCACTGTACACTGTTATTTGTATAGTGGAAAATGTATACTCACCTGGTCACCTGGTCAGTAACCTTCCATCACTCACCTGGTCACCTGGTCAGTAACCTTCCATCACTCACCTGGTCACCTGGTCAGTAACCTTCCATCACTCACCTGGTCACCTGGCAGTAACCATCACTCACCTGGTCAGTAACCTTCCATCACTAACCTGGTCACTTGGTCAGTAACCTTCCATCACTCACCTGGTCACCTGGTCAGAAACCTTCCATCACCACCTGGTCACTTGGTCAGTAACCTTCCATCTCACCTGGTCACTTCTGGTCAGTAACCTTCCATCACTCACCTGGTCACTTGGTCAGTAACCTTCCATCACTCACCGTGTCACCTGGTCAGTAACCTTCCATCACTAACCCTGGTCACTTGGTCAGTAACCTCCACTCACTCACCTGGTCACCTGGTCAGAAACCTTCCATCACTCACCTGGTCACTTGGTCAGTAACCTTCCATCACCACCTGGTCACTTGGTCAGTAACCTTCCATCACTCACCTGGTCACTTGGTCAGCACCTTCCATCACCACCTGGTCACCTGGTCAGTAACCTCCATCACTCACCTGGTCACTTGGTCAGTAACCTCCATCACTCACCTGGTCACCTGGTCAGTAACCTCCATCACTCACCTGGTCACTTGGCAGTAACCTCCATCACCACTGGTCACCTGGTCAGTAACCTTCCATCACTCACCTGGTCACCTGGTCAGTAACCTTCCATCACTCACCTGGTCACCTGGGTGGGAAAACCTTCCATCACTCACCTGGTCACTGGTCAGTAACCTTCCATCACTCACTGGTCAATCTTGGTCAGTAACCTTCCATCACTCACCTGGTCACTTGGTCAGCAACCTTCCATCACTCACCTGGGTCACTTGGTCAGTAACCTTCCATCACCTCCACCTGGTCACTTGGTCAGCAACCTTCCATCACCACCTGGTCACCTGGTCAGTAACCTTCCATCACTCACCTGGATCACTGGTCAGTAACCTTCCATCACTTACCTGGTCACCTGGCCAGTAACCTTCCATCACCACCTGGTCACCTGGTCAGCAACCTTCCATCACTCACCTGGTCACTTGGTCAGTAACCTCCATCACTCACCTGGTCACTTGGTCAGTAACCTTCCATCACTCACCTGGTCACTTGGTCAGTCAACCTTCCATTCACTTACCTGGTCACCTGGTCACCTGGTCAGCAACCTTCCATCACCACCTGGTCACCTGGTCAGTAACCTTCCATCACTACCTGGTCACTTGGTCAGTAACCCTCCATCACTCACCTGGTCACTTGGTCGCAACCTTCCATCACTTACCTGGTCACCTGGTCAGCAACCTCCATCACTCACCTGGTCACCTGGTCCAGTAACCTCATCACTCACCTGGTCACTTGGTCAGTAACCTTCCATCACTCACCTGGTCACTGGTCAGCCAACCTTCCATCACTTACCTGGTCACCTGGTCAGTAACCTTCCATCACTCACCTGGTCACTTGGTCAGTAACCTTCCATCACCACCTGGTCACCTGATCAGCAACCTCATCACTCACCTGGTCACCTGGTCAGTAACCTTCCACCACTACCTGGTCACCCTGTCAGTAACCTCCATCACTCACCTGGTCACTGGTCAGCAACCTTCCATCACCACCTGGTCACCTGGTCAGTAACCTTCATCACTCACCTGGTCAGTAACCTCCATCACCACCTGGTCACCTGGTCAGTAACCTTCCATCACTCACCTGGTCACCTGGTCAGTAACCTTTCATCACTCACCTGGTCAGTAACCTTCCATCGCTCACCTGGTCACCTGGTAAGTAACCTTCCATCACTCACCTGGTCACCTGGTCAGTAACCTTCCATCACTCACCTGGTCACCTGGTCAGTAACCTTAAATCACTCACCTGGTCACCTGGTCAGTAACCTTCCATCACTCACCTGGTCACCTGGTCAGTAACCTTCCATCACTCACCTGGTCACCTGGTCAGTAACCTTCCATCACTCACCTGGTCAGTAACCTTCCATCACTAACCTGGTCACTTGGTCAGTAACCTTCCATCACTCACCTGGTCACCTGGTCAGAAACCTTCCATCACTCACCTGGTCACTTGGTCAGTAACCTTCCATCACTCACCTGATCACTTGGTCAGTAACCTTCCATCACTCACCTGGTCACTTGGTCAGTAACCTTCCATCACTCACCTGGTCACCTGGTCAGTAACCTTCCATCACTAACCTGGTCACTTGGTCAGTAACCTTCCATCACTCACCTGGTCACCTGGTCAGAAACCTTCCATCACTCACCTGGTCACTTGGTCAGTAACCTTCCATCACTCACCTGGTCACTTGGTCAGTAACCTTCCATCACTCACCTGGTCATTTGGTCAGTAACCTTCCATCACTCACCTGGTCACCTGGTCAGTAACCTTCCATCACTCACCTGGTCACTTGGTCAGTAACCTTCCATCACTCACCTGGTCACCTGGTCAGTAACCTTCCATCACTCACCTGGTCACTTGGTCAGTAACCTTCCATCACTCACCTGGTCACCTGGTCAGTAACCTTCCATCACTCACCTGGTCACCTGGTCAGTAACCTTCCATCACTCACCTGGTCACCTGGTCAGAAACCTTCCATCACTCACCTGGTCACTTGGTCAGTAACCTTCCATCACTCACCTGGTCACTTGGTCAGTAACCTTCCATCACTCACCTGGTCACTTGGTCAGTAACCTTCCATCACTCACCTGGTCACTTGGTCAGTAACCTTCCATCACTCACCTGGTCACTTGGTCAGTAACCTTCCATCACTCACCTGGTCACCTGGTCAGTAACCTTCCATCACTCACCTGGTCACTTGGTCAGTAACCTTCCATCACTTACCTGGTCACCTGGTCAGTAACCTTCCATCACTCACCTGGTCACCTGGTCAGCAACCTTCCATCACTCACCTGGTCACTTGGTCAGTAACCTTCCATCACTCACCTGGTCACTTGGTCAGTAACCTTCCATCACTCACCTGGTCACTTGGTCAGTAACCTTCCATCACTTACCTGGTCACCTGGTCACCTGGTCAGTAACCTTCCATCACTCACCTGGTCACCTGGTCAGTAACCTTCCATCACTCACCTGGTCACTTGGTCAGTAACCTTCCATCACTCACCTGGTCACTTGGTCAGTAACCTTCCATCACTTACCTGGTCACCTGGTCAGTAACCTTCCATCACTCACCTGGTCACCTGGTCAGTAACCTTCCATCACTCACCTGGTCACTTGGTCAGTAACCTTCCATCACTCACCTGGTCACTTGGTCAGTAACCTTCCATCACTTACCTGGTCACCTGGTCAGTAACCTTCCATCACTCACCTGGTCACTTGGTCAGTAACCTTCCATCACTCACCTGGTCACCTGGTCAGTAACCTTCCATCACTCACCTGGTCACCTGGTCAGTAACCTTCCATCACTCACCTGGTCACCTTGTCAGTAACCTTCCATCACTCACCTGGTCACTTGGTCAGTAACCTTCCATCACTCACCTGGTCACCTGGTCAGTAACCTTTCATCACTCACCTGGTCAGTAACCTTCCATCACTCACCTGGTCACCTGGTCAGTAACCTTCCATCACTCACCTGGTCACCTGGTCAGTAACCTTTCATCACTCACCTGGTCAGTAACCTTCCATCGCTCACCTGGTCACCTGGTAAGTAACCTTCCATCACTCACCTGGTCACCTGGTCAGTAACCTTCCATCACTCACCTGGTCACCTGGTCAGTAACCTTAAATCACTCACCTGGTCACCTGGTCAGTAACCTTCCATCACTCACCTGGTCACCTGGTCAGTAACCTTCCATCACTCACCTGGTCACCTGGTCAGTAACCTTCCATCACTCACCTGGTCAGTAACCTTCCATCACTCACCTGGTCACCTGGTCAGTAACCTTCCATCACTCGCCTGGTCACCTGGTCAGTAACCTTCCATCACTCACCTGGTCACCTGGTCAGTAACCTTCCATCACTCACCTGGTCACCTGGTCAGTAACCTTCCATCGCTCACCTGGTCACCTGGTCAGTAACCTTCCATCACTCACCTGGTCACCTGGTCAGTAACCTTCCATTACTCACCTGGTCACCTGGTCAGTAACCTTCCATCACTCACCTGGTCAGTAACCTTCCATCACTCACCTGGTCACCTGGTCAGTAACCTTCTATCACTCACCTGGTCAGTAACCTTCCATCACTCACCTGGTCACCTGGTCAGTAACCTTCCTTCACTCACCTGGTCAGTAACCTTCCATCACTCACCTGGTCACCTGGTCAGTAACCTTCCATCACTCACCTGGTCAGTAACCTTCCATCACTCACCTGGTCAGTAACCTTCCATCACTCACCTGGTCAGTAACCTTCCATCACTCACCTGGTCAGTAACCTTCCATCACTCACCTGGTCACCTGGTCAGTAACCTTCCATCACTCACCTGGTCACCTGGTCAGTAACCTTCCATCACTCACCTGGTCACCTGGTCAGTAACCTTCCATCACTCACCTGGTCAGTAACCTTCCATCACTCACCTGGTCAGTAACCTTCCATCACTCACCTGGTCACCTGGTCAGTAACCTTCCATCACTCACCTGGTCAGTAACCTTCCATCACTCACCTGGTCAGTAACCTTCCATCACTCACCTGGTCACCTGGTCAGTAACCTTCCATCATTCACCTGGTCAGTAACCTTCCATCACTCACCTGGTCAGTAACCTTCCATCACTAACCTGGTCACCTGGTCAGTAACCTTCCATCACTCACCTGGTCACCTGGTCAGTAACCTTCCATCACTCACCTGGTCACCTGGTCAGTAACCTTCCATCATTCACCTGGTCACATGGTCAGTAACCTTCCATCACTCACCTAGTCAGTAACCTTCCATCACTCACCTGGTCACCTGGTCAGTAACCTTCCATCACTCACATGGTCACCTGGTCAGTAACCTTCCATCACTCACCTGGTCACCAGGTCAGTAACCTTCCATCACTCACCTGGTCACCTGGTCAGTAACCTTCCATCACTCACCTGGTCAGTAACCTTCCATCACTCACCTGGCCAGTAGCCCTCCATCACTCACCTGGTCAGTAACCTTCCATTACTCACCTGGTCAGTAACCTTCCATCACTCACCTGGTCAGTAACCTTCCATCACTCACCTGGTCAGTAACCCTCCATCACTCACCTGGTCAGTAACCTTCCATCACTCACCTGGTCAGTAACCTTCCATCACTCACCTGGTCACCTGGACAGTAACCTTCCATCACTCACCTGGTCAGTAACCTTCCATCACTCACCTGGTCAGTAACCTTCCATCACTCACCTGGTCAGTAACCTTCCATCACTCACCTGGTCAGTAACCTTCCATCACTCACCTGGTCAGTAACCTTCCATCACTCACCTGGTCAGTAACCTTCCATCACTCACCTGGTCAGTAACCTTCCATCACTCACCTGGTCAGTAACCTTCCATCGCTCACCTGGTCAGTAGCCTTCCATCACTCACCTGGTCAGTAACCTTTCATCACTCACCTGGTCAGTAACCTTCCATCACTCACCTGGTCACCTGGTCAGTAACCTTCCATCACTCACCTGGTCACCTGGTCAGTAACCTTCCATCACTCACCTGGTCACCTGGTCAGTAACCTTCCATCACTCACCTGGTCACCTGGTCAGTAACCTTCCATCATTCACCTGATCACCTGGTCAGTAACCTTCCATCACTCACCTGGTCACCTGGTCAGTAACCTTCCATCACTCACCTGGTCACCTGGTCAGTAACCTTCCATCACTCACCTGGTCACCTGGTCAGTAACCTTCCATCACTCACCTGGTCACCTGGTCAGTAACCTTCCATCACTCACCTGGTCACCTGGTCAGTAACCTTCCATCATTCACCTGATCACCTGGTCAGTAACCTTCCATCACTCACCTGGTCACCTGGTCAGTAACCTTCCATCACTCACCTGGTCAGTAACCTTCCATCACTCACCTGTTCAGTAACCTTCCATCACTCACCTGGTCACCTGGTCAGTAACCTTCCATCACTCACCTGGTCAGTAACCTTCCATCACTCACCTGGTCACCTGGTCAGTAACCTTCCATCACTCACCTGGTCACCTGGTCAGTAACTTTCCATCACTCACCTGGTCACCTGGTCAGTAACCTTCCATCACTCGCCTGGTCACCTGGTCAGTAACCTTCCATCACTCACCTGGTCACCTGGTCAGTAACCTTCCATCATTCACCTGGTCAGTAACCTTCCATCACTCACCTGGTCAGTAAACTTCCATCACTCACCTGGTCACCTGGTCAGTAACCTTCCATCACTCACCTGGTCAGTAACCTTCCATCACTCACCTGGTCACCTGGTCAGTAACCTTCCATCACTCGCCTGGTCACCTGGTCAGTAACCTTCCATCACTCACCTGATCACCTGGTCAGTAACCTTCCATCACTCACCTGGTCACCTGGTCAGTAACCTTCCATCACTCACCTGGTCACCTGGTCAGTAATCTTCCATCACTCACCTGGTCACCTGGTCAGTAACCTTCCATCACTCACCTGGTGAGTAACCTTCCATCACTCACCTGGTCACCTGGTCACCTGGTCAGTAACCTTCCATCACTCACCTGGTCAGTAACCTTCCATCACTCACCTGGTCACCTGGTCAGTAACCTTCCATCACTCACCTGGTCAGTAACCTTCCATCACTCACCTGGTCACCTGGTCAGTAACCTTCCATCACTCACCTGGTCAGTAACCTTCCATCACTCACCTGGTCACCTGGTCAGTAACCTTCCTTCACTCACCTGGTCAGTAACTTTCCATCACTCACCTGGTCACCTGGTCAGTAACCTTCCATCACTCACTGGTCACCTGGTCAGTAACCTTCCATCACTCACCTGGTCAGTAACCTTCCATCACTCACCTGGTCAGTAACCTTCCATCACTCACCTGGTCAGTAACCTTCCATCACTCACCTGGTCACCTGGTAAGTAACCTTCCATCACTCACCTGGTCAGTAACCTTCCATCACTCACCTGGTCACCTGGTCAGTAACCTTCCATCACTCACCTGGTCACCTGGTCAGTAACCTTCCATCACTCACCTGGTCACACGGTCAGTAACCTTCCATCACTCACCTGGTCAGTAACATTCCATCATTCACCTGGTCAGTAACATTCCTTCACTCACATGGTCAGTAACCTTCCATCAGTCACCTGGTCACCTGGTCAGTAACCTTCCATCACTCACCTGGTCAGTAACCTTCCATCACTCACCTGGTCAGTAACCTTCCATCACTCACCTGGTCACCTGGTCAGTAACCTTCCATCACTCACCTGGTCAGTAACTTTTCCATCACTCACCTGGTCACCTGGTCATTAACCTTCCATCACTCACCTGGTAGTAACCTTCCATCACTCACCTGGTCACCTGGTTAGTAACCTTCCATCACTCACCTGGTCAGTAACCTTCCATCACTCACCTGGTCAGTAACCTTCCATCACTCACCTGGTCACCTGGTCAGTAACCTTCTTTCACTCACATGGTCAGTAACCTTCCATCACTCACCTGGTCACCTGGTCAGTAACCTTCCATCACTCACCTGGTCAGTAACCTTCCATCACTCACCTGGTCACCTGGTCAGTAACCTTCCATCATTCACCTGGTCAGTAACCTTCCATCACTCACCTGGTCAGTAACCTTCCATCACTCACCTGGTCACCTGGTCAGTAACCTTCCATCACTCACCTGGTCAGTAACCTTCCATCACTCACCTGGTCACCTGGTCAGTAACCTTCCATCACTCGCCTGGTCACCTGGTCAGTAACCTTCCATCACTCACCTGATCACCTGGTCAGTAACCTTCCATCACTCACCTGGTCACCTGGTCAGTAACCTTCCATCACTCACCTGGTCACCTGGTCAGTAATCTTCCATCACTCACCTGGTCACCTGGTCAGTAACCTTCCATCACTCACCTGGTCACCTGGTCACCTGGTCAGTAACCTTCCATCACTCACCTGGTCAGTAACCTTCCATCACTCACCTGGTCACCTGGTCAGTAACCTTCCATCACTCACCTGGTCAGTAACCTTCCATCACTCACCTGGTCACCTGGTCAGTAACCTTCCATCACTCACCTGGTCAGTAACCTTCCATCACTCACCTGGTCACCTGGTCAGTAACCTTCCTTCACTCACCTGGTCAGTAACCTTCCATCACTCACCTGGTCACCTGGTCAGTAACCTTCCATCACTCACTGGTCACCTGGTCAGTAACCTTCCATCACTCACCTGGTCAGTAACCTTCCATCACTCACCTGGTGAGTAACCTTCCATCACTCACCTGGTCAGTAACCTTCCATCACTCACCTGGTCACCTGGTAAGTAACCTTCCATCACTCACCTGGTCAGTAACCTTCCATCACTCACCTGGTCACCTGGTCAGTAACCTTCCATCACTCACCTGGTCACCTGGTCAGTAACCTTCCATCACTCACCTGGTCACATGGTCAGTAACCTTCCATCACTCACCTGGTCAGTAACATTCCATCATTCACCTGGTCAGTAACATTCCTTCACTCACATGGTCAGTAACCTTCCATCAGTCACCTGGTCACCTGGTCAGTAACCTTCCATCACTCACCTGGTCAGTAACCTTCCATCACTCACCTGGTCACCTGGTCAGTAACCTTCCATCACTCACCTGGTCAGTAACCTTTCCATCACTCACCTGGTCACCTGGTCAGTAACCTTCCATCACTCACCTGGTCACCTGGTCATTAACCTTCCATCACTCACCTGGTAGTAACCTTCCATCACTCACCTGGTCACCTGGTCAGTAACCTTCCATCACTCACCTGGTCAGTAACCTTCCATCACTCACCTGGTCAGTAACCTTCCATCACTCACCTGGTCACCTGGTCAGTAACCTTCTTTCACTCACATGGTCAGTAACCTTCCATCACTCACCTGGTCACCTGGTCAGTAACCTTCCATCACTCACCTGGTCACCTGGTCAGTAACCTTCCATCACTCACCTGGTCAGTAACCTTCCATCACTCACCTGGTCACCTGGTCAGTAACCTTCCATCACTCACCTGGTCACCTGGTCAGTAACCTTCCATCACTCACCTAGTCAGTAACCTTACATCACTCACCTGGTCAGTAACCTTCCATCACTCACCTGGTCAGTAACCTTCCATCACTCACCTGGTCACCTGGTCAGTAACCTTCCATCACTCACCTAGTCAGTAACCTTACATCACTCACCTGGTCAGTAACCTTCCATCACTCACCTGGTCAGTAACCTTCCATCACTCACCTGGTCACCTGGTCAGTAACCTTCCATCACTCACCTGGTCAGTAACCTTCCATGACTCACCTGGTCACCTGGTCAGTAACCTTCCATCACTCACCTGTTCACCTGGTCAGTAACCTTCCATCACTCACCTGGTCACCTGGTCAGTAACCTTCCATCATTCACCTGGTCACCTGGTCAGTAACATTCCATCACTCACCTAGTCAGTAACCTTCCATCACTCACCTGGTCACCTTGTCAGTAACCTTCCATCACTCACCTGGTCACCTGGTCAGTAACCTTCCATCACTCACCTGGTCACCTGGTCAGTAACCTTCCATCACTCACCTGGTCAGTAACCTTCCATCACTCATCTGGTCACCTGGTCAGTAACCTTCCATCACTCACCTGGTCAGTAACCTTCCATCACTCACCTGGTCACTTGGTCAGTAACCTTCCATCACTCACCTGGTCAGTAACCTTCTATCACTCACCTGGTCACCTGGTCAGTAACCTTCTTTCACTCACCTGGTCAGTAACCTTCCATCACTCACCTGGTCACCTGGTCAGTAACCTTCCATCACTCTCCAGGTCACCTGGTCAGTAACCTTCCATCACTCACCTGGTCAGTAACCTTCCATCACTCACCTGGCCAGTAACCTTCCATCACTCACCTGGTCAGTAACCTTCCATCACTCACCTGGTCACCTGGTCAGTAACCTTCCATCACTCACCTGGTCAGTAACCTTCCATCACTCACCTGGTCAGTAACCTTCCATCACTCACCTGGTCAGTAACCTTCCATCACTCACCTGGTGAGTAACCTTCCATCACTCACCTGGTCAGTAACCTTCCATCACTCACCTGGTCAGTAACCTTTCATCACTCACCTGGTCAGTAACCTTCCATCACTCACCTGGTCAGTAACCTTCCATCACTCACCTGGTCAGTAACCTTTCATCACTCACCTGGTCAGCAACCTTCCATCACTCACCTGGTCAGTAACCTTCCATCACTCACCTGGTCAGTAACCTTCCATCACTCACCTGGTCAGTAACCTTTCATCACTCACCTGGTCAGTAACTTTTCATCACTCACCTGGTCAGTAACCTTCCATCACTCACCTGGTCAGTAACCTTTCATCACTCACCTGGTCAGTAACCTTCCATCACTCACCTGGTCAGTAACCTTTCATCACTCACCTGGTCAGTAACCTTCCATCACTCACCTGGTCAGTAACCTTCCATCACTCACCTGGTCAGTAACCTTCCATCACTCACCTGGTGAGTAACCTTCCATCACTCACCTGGTCAGTAACCTTCCATCACTCACCTGGTCAGTAACCTTTCATCACTCACCTGGTCAGTAACCTTCCATCACTCACCTGGTCAGTAACCTTCCATCACTCACCTGGTCAGTAACCTTTCATCACTCACCTGGCCAACAACCTTCCATCACTCACCTGGTCAGTAACCTTCCATCACTCACCTGGTCAGTAACCTTCCATCACTCACCTGGTCAGTAACCTTTCATCACTCACCTGGTCAGTAACTTTTCATCACTCACCTGGTCAGTAACCTTCCATCACTCACCTGGTCAGTAACCTTTCATCACTCACCTGGTCAGTAACCTTCCATCACTCACCTGGTCAGTAACCTTTCATCACTCTCCTGGTCAGTAACCTTCCGTCACTCACCTGGTCAGTAACCTTTGATCACTCGGCATCTTGTCCTGTGTCAGCGTGCCTCGTTGTGCTCCGGGTTTTCTGGTGTTTTCACGGTCGCTCTTACGTGCTAGAACTTTAATTAGTGTCATCAATCCTATACGATACATCCCTCTAGCGCCTGGAACCAATCTTGGGCGGAAAACATTATATACTGAGTCAAAAAAGGAGAATTAGTGTGCACTACCTAGCAGAGTTTACTGCCAGAGGGGAATCATAGGCCTTTGTCCCGTGTGAAAAAAATAATAATAATTGAACTTTGTGTCAGAGGAAAGAAAGTCTCCCTGAAAGCATTGAGTATACATAGTGTATAGTGTATACTACAGTGGCTCCCTAGTATATTGATGATAAAGGCTAAAGTGTCATTTGAAAACAGGTGAATTTGTAAATGAAGTGATAAGCCTATAGAGGCAGGTGCCAGAAGTCGCCAGAAACTTACCACAGGTCAGCTGTTTTTAATAATCTTCCTGGCCTGCTAGTGTACTCGCATATAATCTAGTGATACCAGTGAATAGCAGAATACAGTGTTGTAGTAGCAACTAACCAGTATTATAATGGTACTTAGTGGAGTGGAGTGACTTTCATTAGTTTCTTTTTTCTTGAAATACCAGACGTTACTGTGAATTTCATATAACCTGTAGTTACCAGCGGTCGCAATATACACAACGAGAAGCAATTATTACTACAGAAAAAGCGCCCTTCCTCCAAAATTTGCACCAGTCAACTATAGTGATAATATAGCATTTATTGTGGTGGAGACGGAAAAAAAAATAGAGAAGCTAGATACAGCGATTGATAAACAAGGGTGGAGGCTCGACCGTTCGTCATTGTAGGAGTGCCAGCAGTCACCGGCTCTTCAACACGCAAGTTATACTTTTGTATCAATCAAATCACATATTACTCGGGTAGATAATTTCCAGTAGATCCTTCATGTGTTAGCTCAAATCACCGACCAGTATGGTTTAAATAAGTGACCCACTGATTAGATCAGATAGACTGGTCCAAACCCTTGACTGGTCCGAACCCTTGACTGGTCCGAACCCTTGACTGGTCCGAACCCTTGACTGGTCCGAACCCTGGACTGGTTTCAAACGGTTTCGTTGTGCACCACCTAGCAGGTTATTAATAGAATATTCAAGAGGTTGCTAGTAGAATTGCAGTAAATCAACCATTCAAATCATTATGAAGCTGTGTGTAGTCTGTGGTCAGTCAAACAAACGGGCTTCCACATGCATAAATTGTCATTTCTGTGGAAATTGGTGTCACGCCCCTTGTGCAGATATCCAAGAACTAGCTACAAGCAGTATTAAAACAGGGAAGTGTTTTTGGGTATGCCCAAATGAGATAAATCTGTGGACTAAAATCACAAGGGTATTAAAAGAGGTCAACATCAAAGCTGCTTTCATAGAAAACCTGGAAGCTTTCTACAACAGATGGGAACATAAAAAGTCCGGGCTGAATGGTACTGCCCTTGATACTGGCCATGTAGTCAGAAACTGTAAGGCTGGAGATGATGTCCTGGTAGTCAGTAAATGGGGGGCTGATAGTGCTGTCCTGGGAGACAGTAATGGGGAAGCTGGAGGTGCTGTCCTGGGAGACAGTAATGGTGAAGCTGGAGGTGCTGTCCTGGGAGACAGTAATGGTGAAGCTGGAGATGCTGTCCTGGGAGACAGTAATGGGGAAGCTGGAGATGCTGTCCTGGGAGACAGTAATGGTGAAGCTGGAGATTTTGTCCAGGTAGTCGGGAATTATACGCAGGAAGGAATACATATAAATGGCCTCATAGGGGACAGGAGCCATAGTAGGGAAACAAGTGTAGTCAAAGATAAGATAAAACCAATATTGCAAACTAGAAATACTGCAGGAAATAGCAAACAAGAGGACTCCACTAGCAATAGTGAGGATATATTACCAAAAACAACTGGTGGGAGCTCCATTGTTGGTGCTAGGGAGGATAGAAGTAAGACAGGGAAACATGCACCAACAGGGAATACAGTCACAGAAATCCAAGGCAAACGGAAACCAAGCCTGTGCACATACTATGCACTCGGTATCTGCTGGCATGGGAAATCTGGAAAAACAGATGGGACGTGCAACTATGACCACCCTAGGAAATGCCATGCCCATATGACAACAGGAAAATGCAAACTCCCTTCCTGTAAGCTTTTTCACCCTGAACTGTGTACCTCTTCAGTACAGGAAAGACTGTGCTATAACTTAAATTGCCAGGCATACCATCTAAAGGGGACAAAAAGATACAAAACATCCAGGCCATGGGAAAACCTGGGTAGCCACAGCCACTCAAGAGGGAGAGGTTTTTTAGTGCCAGGAAGGAAAAAAAACTGGCAGGAAATGGCAGAAATCGTACACCAAATCCAGTCATTCCTGGAGTGGAACCACAGTCGATGGCCTCCACTCCAAACCAACAGATACAGATACTAATGCCGGAAAAAAAATCCCCCCCCAGTACCAACAATACCACCAGTCCGATAACATTCTTCTTTGCAAATATACAGGGTCTAAAGCCAGCAACAAACAACAAAATACCTTTCATCCGTGGACTGCTTGCAGAGGCAAAGGCAATGTTCGCGGCTTTCACTGAGACCCACATAAAGGATCACTTGGACAACGAAATATGGATCCCAGGTTACAACCTATACAGATGTGACAGAGTGAACAGGCAAAAGGGGGGGGGGGTTGGCCTGTACATTGCAGAGTCACTTGTTTGCACAGAACTGCTAAATGCCTCAAATGATGTAGTGGAAGTTTTAGCAGTAAAGGTCGAGAACCAAAACCTAGTCATTGTGATAGTCTACAAGCCTCCGGATGCAACATCCCAGCAATTCCAGGAACAGCTGTTAAAAATTGACCACTGTCTGGAAAACCTTCCAGCTCCTGCACCCAACATCTTGCTCCTGGGGGATTTCAACTTAAGGCACCTAAAATGGAGGAATATAGCAAATAATATTGTTGCAGTAATAACACCAGGAGGCAGCTCTGATGAAAACTCACACTCACGCGAGCTTTTAAATCTCTGCACAAAATTCAATTTAAACCAGCAAATAATAGAGCCTACTAGACTGGAGAATACACTAGACCTCATCTTCACTAACAATGATGATCTGATAAGAAATATCACCATATCAAAAACAATATACTCAGATCACAACATAATTGAGGTTCAGTCATGTATGCGCGGAGCCCCAGACCGACATAATGAGATTAGTCACGAGGGAGCATTCACCAAATTCAACTTCAATAACAAAAACATAAAGTGGGACCAAGTAAACCAAGTCCTAACCGATATAAGCTGGGAAGATATACTAAGCAACACAGACCCCAACTTATGCCTAGAACAGATTAACTCGGTGGCACTCGATGTATGCACAAGGCTTATTCCTCTAAGAAAAAGGAGGAGTAGATGTAAAACAGAAAGAGACAGGCGCTCCCTTTACAGGCGACGGAAAAGAATAACAGAGCGGCTAAAAGAGGTCAATATATCTGAAATGCGTAGGGAGACACTGGTCAGAGAAATAGCAAGCATCGAACTTAAGCTAAAAGAATCCTTTAGGAGTCAGGAATCGCGGGAAGAACTAAAAGCCATAAATGAAATCGAAAGAAACCCAAAGTATTTCTTCTCCTATGCCAAATCAAAATCGAGAACAACGTCCAGTATTGGGCCCCTACTTAAACAAGATGGGTCCTACACAGATGACAGCAAGGAAATGAGTGAGCTACTCAAGTCCCAATATGACTCAGTTTTTAGCAAGCCGCTAACCAGACTGAGAGTCGAAGATCAAAATTAATTTTTTATGAGAGAGCCACAAAATTTGATTAACACAAGCCTATCCGATGTTATCCTGACGCCAAATGACTTCGAACAGGCGATAAATGACATGCCCATGCACTCTGCCCCAGGGCCAGACTCATGGAACTCTGTGTTCATCAAGAACTGCAAGAAGCCCCTATCACGAGCCTTTTCCATCCTATGGAGAGGGAGCATGGACACGGGGGTCGTCCCACAGTTACTAAAAACAACAGACATAGCCCCACTCCACAAAGGGGGCAGTAAAGCAACAGCAAAGAACTACAGACCAATAGCACTAACATCCCATATCATAAAAATCTTTGAAAGGGTCCTAAGAAGCAAGATCACCACGCATCTAGAAACCCATCAGTTACACAACCCAGGGCAACATGGATTTAGAACAGGTCGCTCCTGTCTGTCTCAACTATTGGACCACTACGACAAGGTCCTAAATGCACTAGAAGACAAAAAGAATGCAGATGTAATATATACAGACTTTGCAAAAGCCTTCGACAAGTGTGACCATGGCGTAATAGCGCACAAAATGCGTGCTAAAGGAATAACAGGAAAAGTCGGTCGATGGATCTATAATTTCCTCACTAACAGAACACAGAGAGTAGTCGTCAACAGAGTAAAGTCCGAGGCAGCTACGGTGAAAAGCTCTGTTCCACAAGGCACAGTACTCGCTCCCATCTTGTTCCTCATCCTTATATCCGACATAGACAAGGATGTCAGCCACAGCACCGTGTCTTCCTTTGCAGATGACACCCGAATCTGCATGACAGTGTCTTCCATTGCAGACACTGCAAAGCTCCAGGCAGACATCAACCAAATCTTTCAGTGGGCTGCAGAAAACAATATGAAGTTCAACGATGAGAAATTTCAATTACTCAGATATGGTAAACATGAGGAAATTAAATCTTCATCAGAGTACAAAACAAATTCTGGCCACAAAATAGAGCGAAACACCAACGTCAAAGACCTGGGAGTGATCATGTCGGAGGATAAGATAAGATAAGATAAGATTTCGTTCGGATTTTTAACCCCGGAGGGTTAGCCACCCAGGATAACCCAAGAAAGTCAGTGCGTCATCGAGGACTGTCTAACTTATTTCCATTGGGGTCCTTAATCTTGTCCCCCAGGATGCGACCCACACCAGTCGACTAACACCCAGGTACCTATTTGCTGCTAGGTGAACAGGACAACAGGTGTAAGGAAACGTGTCGAAATGTTTCCACCCGCCGGGAATCGAACCCGGGCCCTCCGTGTGTGAAGCGGGAGCTTTAGCCACCAGGCCACCGGACCATAACATTGTATCAATCGCATCTGCTAGAAAAATGACAGGATGGATAATGAGAACCTTCAAAACTAGGGAGGCCAAGCCCATGATGACACTCTTCAGGTCACTTGTTCTATCTAGGCTGGAATATTGCTGCACACTAACAGCACCTTTCAAGGCAGGTGAAATTGCCGACCTAGAAAATGTACAGAGAACTTTCACGGCGCGCATAACGGAGATAAAACACCTCAATTATTGGGAGCGCTTGAGGTTCCTAAACCTGTATTCCCTGGAACGCAGGAGGGAGAGATACATGATTATATACACCTGGAAAATCCTAGAGGGACTAGTACCGAACTTGCACACGAAAATCACTCACTACGAAAGCAAAAGACTTGGCAGACGATGCACCATCCCCCCAATGAAAAGCAGGGGTGTCACTAGCACGTTAAGAGACCATACAATAAGTGTCAGGGGCCCGAGACTGTTCAACTGCCTCCCAGCACACATAAGGGGGATTACCAACAGACCCCTGGCAGTCTTCAAGCTGGCACTGGACAAGCACCTAAAGTCAGTTCCGGATCAGCCGGGCTGTGGCTCGTATGTTGGTTTGCGTGCAGCCAGCAGCAACAGCCTGGTTGATCAGGCTCTGATCCACCAGGAGGTCTGGTCTCAGACCGGGCCGCGGGGGCGTTGACCCCCGGAACTCTCTCCAGGTAAACTCCAGGTAACTCACCTGGTCAGTAACCTTCCGTCACTCACCTGGTCAGTAACCTTCCATCACTCACCTGGTCACCTGGTCAGTAACCTTCCATCACTCACCTGGTCAGTAACCTTCCATCACTCACCTGGTCAGTAACCTTCCATCACTCACCTGGTCAGTAACCTTCCATCACTCACCTGGTCAGTAACCTTCCATCACTCACCTGGTCAGTAACCTTCCATCACTCACCTGGTCTGTAACCTTCCATCACTCACCTGGTCAGTAACCTTTCATCACTCACCTGGTCAGTAACCTTTCATCACTCACCTGGTCAGTAACCTTTCATCACTCACCTGGTCAGTAACCTTTGAGAAGTCGTTTATCTTGTTAGCTGTGTCATTGGGATGTAGTGGTGTTTCATTAGGTTTAGTTAGGACAATATTCTTGTTTTTTTTCAGTTTGTGGGTCCCTAGAATCTGGGAAAGTGTTTTCCAGGGCTTTTTTTTATATCTCCTCTTGTGTCTGTGAATCTGCTGGAGTAGTATAGTTGTTTGGCTTTTTTATTACTTTGGTGAAGACTGATGAATAGTGTTTAAGAATATCTTAAGAATATTAAGCCCAGTCTTCATTATTTTTCATATTGGAGTTTCTTATCAATGGATTTCAGAATGCTGCTGGTAAATCCCATAGGTAAAACCAGGCAATACATAATGAAAGACATTAATAAGACCACTGGATCTACATTCATCCCATACCTGGAACAGAATAATTATGTAAATCTACCTCATCTGCTAGGAAAATGGTAGGATGGATAATGAGAACCTTCAAAACTAGGGATGCCAAGGCCATGATGATTCTCTTCAAATCGCTTGTTTTCTCTAGGCTGGAATACTGCTGTACACTAACTGCCCCCTTCAAGGCTGGCGACATTGCAGACCTGGAGAGTATACGAAGAACTTTCACGGCACACATAAGTACGATAAGGCACCTAAACTACTGGGAACGGTTGAAGGTCCTTGATCTGTATTCTCTGGAACACAGGCGAGAGAGATACATGATAATATACACTTGGAAGGTCCTGGAGGGGTTGGTACCAAACCTGCACACGAAAATCACTCCCTATGAAAGCCAAAGACTCGGCAGGAGATGCAACATTCCCCCGATGAAAATCAGGGGTGCCACGAGTACACTGAGAGACAACACAATAAATGTCCGGGGCCCAAGACTGTTCAATTGCCTTCTAGCATACATAAGGGGGATTACCAATAGACCCCTGGCTGTCTTCAAGAAGGTACTGGACAAGCACCTAAAGTCAGAACCTGACCAGCTGGGCTGTGGTTCGTACGTCAGCTTGCGTGCGGGCAGCAGTAACAGTATGGTTGATCAGACCCTGATTCACCATGAAGCCTGGTCTCAGACCGGGCCGCGGGGGCGTTGACCCCCGAAGCCCTCTCCAGGTAAACTTCAGGTAGGGAGACACTTAAGAAATATAGATAGCTTGATACAGAGTCAACTCTCCAGCAAACATTGTTGGAAACGCTGCCACAGGTCAGCTATAACACCAAACTGCTTCCTCTTCTATGTTCTGTCTTGCACTCACTTGCCCTCTTGTCTGCTTCCTCTCTTGGCTACTTAAAAGATTATCGGTCACACAAGGTCATTAAGATGGCATGTGACCTATCGCCTACTGGTGGAGGATAATTTAATCCTTAATATGACCCTATAGGGAATAAACTCTCAATGTATATATACATGAACATCACTCCAAGTGCACATTGTTGCTTTTGGTGTATATACATCAAGAGGGATATTTATTTAAGTGTATATAAAATGATCCTCTCTCTCTCTGCACAGTCTTATATGTAGAATCTATCAGTTCCCAACCTCTCAGTCTATCATTCAAATTTTGGTGACAAATCCCAGGGTTTGTTACATCTTATCAGTTGATTTTACATTTAGCTTACCCTTCTGTGGTCAGGCTTACCCTCCTGTGGTCAGGCTTACCCTCCTGTGGTCAGGCTTACCCTCCTGTGGTCAGGCTTACCCTCCTGTGGTCAGGCTTACCCTCCTGTGGTCAGGCTTACCCTCCTGTGGTCAGGCTTACCCTCCTGTGGTCAGGCTTACCCTCCTGTGGTCAGGCTTACCCTCCTGTGGTCAGGCTTACCCTCTTGAGGTCAGGCATACCCTCCTGAGGTCAGGCTTACCCTCCTGTGGTCAGGCTTACCCTCCTGAGGTCAGATTTACCCTCCTGTGGTCAGGCTTACCCTCCTGTGGTCAGGTTTACCCTCCTGAGGTCAGGCTTACCCTCCTGAGGTCAGGCTTACCCTAATGTGGTCAGGCTTACCCTCCTGAGGTCAGATTTACCCTCCTGTGGTCAGGCTTACCCTCCTGTGGTCAGGTTTACCCTCCTGAGGTCAGGCTTACCCTCCTGAGGACAGGCTTACCCTCCTGAGGTCAGATTTGCCCTCCTGAGGTCAGGCTTACCCTCCTGTGGTCAGACTTACCCTCCTGAGGTCAGGCTTACCCTCCTGAGGTCAGATTTGCTCTCCTGAGGTCAGGCTTACCCTCCTGAGGTCAGGCTTACCCTTCTGAGGTCAGATTTACCCTCCTGAGGTCAGGCTTACCCTCCTGAGGTTAGGTTTATGCTCCTGAGGTCAGGCTTACCCTCCTGAGGTCAGGCTTATGCTCCTGAGGTCAGGCTTACCCTCCTGAGGTCAGATTTACCCTCCTGATGTCAGATTTACCCTCCTGAGGTCAGGCTTACCCTCCTGAGGTCAGGCTTACCCTCCTGAGGTTAGATTTACCCTCCTGAGGTCAGATTTACCCTCCTGAGGTCAGGCTTACCCTCCTGAGGTCAGGCTTACCCTCCTGAGGTCAGATTTACCCTCCTGAGGTCAGATTTACCCTCCTGAGGTCAGGCTTACCCTCCTGAGGTCAGATTTACCCTCCTGAGGTCAGGCTTACCCTCCTGAGGTCAGGCTTACCCTCCTGAGGTCAGATTTACCCTCCTGAGGTCAGATTTACCCTCCTGAGGTCAGATTTACCCTCCTGAGGTCAGATTTACCCTCCTGAGGTCTGGCTTACCCTCCTAAGGTCAGATTTACCCTCCTGAGGTCAGGCTTACCCTCCTGAGGTTAGATTTACCCTCCTGAGGTCAGATTTACCCTCCTGAGGTCTGGTTTACCCTCCTGTGGTCAGGCTTACCCTCCTGAGGTCAGGCTTACCCTCCTGAGGTCAGATTTGCTCTCCTGAGGTCAGGCTTACCCTCCTGAGGTCAGGCTTACCCTTCTGAGGTCAGATTTACCCTCCTGAGGTCAGGCTTACCCTCCTGAGGTCAGGTTTATGCTCCTGAGGTCAGGCTTACCCTCCTGAGGTCAGGCTTATGCTCCTGAGGTCAGGCTTACCCTCCTGAGGTCAGATTTACCCTCCTGATGTCAGATTTACCCTCCTGAGGTCAGGCTTACCCTGTAGACAGCCTGTACTGTCTGCACAGACAGCCCATGCTGTCTGCCAGCTTAGTTCATATTTTGCGCTATGCTGGTGCTGCCACCTAGGCCTTGCCACTTCAGTATGCCCAGACTTGCCTCGCCCTCACTCACACAGCGGCCTAGCATCAACACACAGGGCCTCCCAGCTCTCTCTCGTGGGCATGGCCCTGCCCGGGCCATGGGCACAAACACACAAGCCTGTGTAACCCACCTACGACTTAACAATAAAGTAAGAAGCCTCCGAAGAAGTATATCATTCACACCCGCTATCAGAATACTAAACAAGCCCGTTATAAATGGTGACAGCGGTGCTTGCAGCAGTTGTGTTTGCCTGGAGAGAGGAAGGAAGAGGTATGAAGTCATCTTCACTTCATCAACCTACACAAGAAGCATCCGTCTCTCAACGAGTTAATCCTGATGTCGTGTCTGCACTTTTGAGCACCCAGACACAGGTACAAGCAGGATCCAGCCGAAATTTGCCGAATTTCTTCGAGAATTGTACGTGGCGTCCCAGTGACTCCACGCTACAGTGTCCCACGCTGTTTCCCAAGTCACGTGTTCAGCGTCACTTGTATGCTGTTGTTGTTGTTCAGCTCAGCACAGCTGTTTCAGCAAGCCAGAGGTGAGTTTTGTGGTGATTTCTGCGTCCAGTGTGAGCTTCTCCACATGTTTGTGGGTGGAGGAGGAGGAGGAATGGCTAGATGCTCGCCCTGCCATACACTCACGCACGCTCCTCGCCACCAGCCTACCATACACCACTCACCACTGCCCACTCCCTCTGCTGTGTTTTCTGCTGTTTTTCGTATGAATTCATTGCCAGTGCTGTGTATCCGAGTGCCCGAGGCCACTCGAAGCTACGTGGATCACGACGTCACGTGGGTGTGGGCGATGTCACGTAGACCTACAAAGCCAAAGCCACGTGAGTTACCAGATGTCCCAGGCCTCATGCTGTGGTCTGCTGCCTGCATCACATTGACGCCACCCACGATGCTGCCCGACTTCATGACGTCACGATGTCTGCTGACGTCACCTCACGATGTCTGCCTGACGTCACCTCGAGATGTCTGTTAACGTCACTGCTGCTGACGTCACCTTGCGACATCACGCCTGACATCACATGATGTCACATCGAGTGTTCTAGTAATTATTTCAGTATTGTCGAGAAGATTGAGAGAAGATATATGTCGTGTGTTAATTAATTCCTCTCAGTCAGTGTTCTCACATTTTAGTATGTCTTAGTCAGTTTTATGCGCAGAAAAGCATCATTTGCTAGTTAAGCCATGTTGTACCGTATGTACAGCGGTGTGTTTGTAAGTTTTCCATGTGTCCAGTGAGGTCTGTGGTCAGACCCTTGAGTTGCACCACTGTGCTAAGTCACCCACGTGACCAGTGTTTGACAGCTGATTACTCAGCCCTGAGCGTATGAGCCCCCTTGTACAGAAAGCTTTTATGCTCGTCGCTCGTGATGTTCTGTAGAATCGTACCTGCTACGATTCCCATCGAGATTTGTTTCACTTCACCTCCAGACCGTCAGAGTGCAGTTATATATAGAGAAACAAGTCTGGGGACGCTTAGGCTAACCTCTGCTATAACTCCAACTGTCGAGAGATGATACTCGTCAAGCCGCAGCCAGCCCTGTCGGCAGGCACTGTGTCAGCCTCGTGTCACAAGCTTCAGTGAGCAGCCTGCACAAAGATGATGTCACTTTGACTGCTAGCTCGCTCACTGCAGTCTGGTGTATGATGTTATGACTCCCAGATGTTTCGCCCAGTCGTCTCTGCCACGACTCGCTCCACAACTCGCTCCACGTTCGCCGGCAGTGACAGCCCAGCGACAGTACCAGTCGAGAAGTGTCCTGAGTCGCTTGCCAGAAGTCCTGCCCAGTTGCCGAGTTTTGTCGATGCCTCACTCGAGGGCACCAGCATGTCGTGCCCCAGGTTGAGTGAAAACCTGCAGCGACTCCTACGATGTCTGCTTCACCGTTCCAGAGGAGACCGTACCCTGTTACGTTACAGCTCAGCTGCAGCGATGTCTCCCGTGTTGCAGTATCTGTCCAGACGCAGGAAGGCGTGCAGTGATGCCCATCGACGCTCACTGCCTATGACCACGATGTTTAGCACACCCCACATGTTTTTTCTTCCCTCCCTGTAGGAAGTTTTTTTTCCATGTCCATATGTATATATATGTTTTCATTTTGTGTTCTGTGCCCTGTTCCTACGAGAGAGAGAGACCGAGTTTCTTTTACTACCAGTATTGTCGCGTCGGGACGATGCGCGGTAGGTGGCCGAGCGTATGTAGACAGCCTGTACTGTCTGCACAGACAGCCCATGCTGTCTGCCAGCTTAGTTCATATTTCGCGCTATGCTGGTGCTGCCACCTAGGCCTTGCCACTTCAGTATGCCCAGACTTACCTCGCCCTCACTCACACAGCGGCCTAGCATCAACACACAAGGCCTCCCAGCTCTCTCTCGTGGGCATGGCCCTGCCCGGGCCATGGGCACAAACACACAAGCCTGTGTAACCCACCTACGACTTAACAATAAAGTAAGAAACCTCCGAAGAAGTATATCATTCACACCCGCTATCAGAATACTAAATAAGCCCGTTATAACCCTCCTGAGGTCAGGCTTACCCTCCTGAGGTTAGATTTACCCTCCTGAGGTCAGATTTACCCTCCTGAGGTTAGGCTTACCCTCCTGAGGTCAGGCTTATGCTCCTGAGGTCAGGCTTACCCTCCTGAGGTCAGATTTACCCTCCTGAGGTCATATTTACTCTCCTGAGGTCAGGCTTACCCTCCTGAGGTCAGATTTACCCTCCTGAGGTCAGGCTTACCCTCCTGAGGTCAGGCTTACCCTCCTGAGGTCAGATTTACCCTCCTGAGGTCAGATTTACCCTCCTGAGGTCAGATTTACCCTCCTGAGGTCAGATTTACCCTCCTGAGGTCTGGCTTACCCTCCTAAGGTCAGATTTACCCTCCTGAGGTCAGGCTTACCCTCCTGAGGTTAGATTTACCCTCCTGAGGTCAGATTTACCCTCCTGAGGTCAGATTTACCCTCCTGAGGTCAGATTTACCCTCCTGAGGTCAGATTTACCCTCCTGAGGTCTGGCTTACCCTCCTGAGGTCAGATTTACCCTCCTGAGGTCAGGCTTACCCTCCTGAGGTCAGATTTACCCTCCTGAGGTCATATTTACCCTCCTGAGGTCAGATTTACCCTCCTGAGGTCAGATTTACCCTCCTGAGGTCAGATTTACCCTCCTGAGGTCAGGCTTAACTCAGGTTCAGACAATCAGTGCAGACATAACCTGACCTGCCAGCTGTTTCTTACAGTATTACTCTCTAATATTTTGGTCTCTTGTTTTAAGAACAAACATAACATTGACTGGAGTCAGTGGGACTGTTTTTTTATTGACACATTGTAATCAAGGGGGAGCGCTAAACCCGTAGAATTATGCAGCGCCTGTTGGGGTGGAATGTGGAAGGTATTCAGGCTTTTAATTCAGGGAACTGGAGCACAGATCCAATTCCCTAGATCAAGAGCCCCTCACCAACATCAAGGAACCTTCCATGAGGGGTAAGCCGGTGGGAGAATTGGACCAGCCTCGCTTGGGCCAGTAGGCCTGCTGCAGTGTTCCTTCTTTCTTATGTTCTTATGAACAGAGGAGCGCTACAGTGCGCCTCTCGGCCTGTCTCTTATATAGCCAGACTTATATATAAGAATAACTGATATTTCTCATGACATTTTGATTAATTTCAAATTAGGATACCTGGAGTTTACCTGGAGAGAGTTCCGGGGGTCAACGCCCCCGCGGCCCGGTCTGTGACCAGGCCTCCTAAGATATTGGTTTCCCTGCGACAACTTGGGAACGCCTCTTCCAGTAGGCTTCAAACCTTCGATGCTGATATATCTTAACAAGAGGAAAGGTTGAATTGTTATTGACCTGTGTAAGTTCCCAGTTGCCAATTATAATATAAGTTAGGAAATTGGTTTAAATGCAATAGCTGGAAAATGCCTCCTCCGATCATATTCAAACCTTCATTACTATTGCATCTTACTTAGAGGAAGATTTGGATTGGTTTTAGGATCTATAGATGGCAATTTCCTGACTTCATTGAAATAAGGATACTGATTTCTGTGTGATAACTTGCAAATGCCTCTTCCGACTGGTTTCAAATCTTCACTTCTGAGTATCTTACTAAGAGAAACGTTCTAATTGTTACTGAACTGTGCGGATGTCAACTGTTTCACCTCAGTTCTCACCAAAGTAATAAAAAAAGCCAAACAACTATACTACTCCAGTAGATTCACAGACACTAGAGGAGATATAAAAAAGACCTGGAAAACACTCTCTCAGATTCTAGGGACCCACAAACTGAAAAAAACACGAATATTGTCCTAACTAAACCTAATGAAACACCACTACATCCCACTGACACAGCTAACAAGATAAACAACTTCTTCTCTTCTCAACCATAGGATCTAATCTCGCCAATAAAATCCCACATACCAATGCCCATGCCGGGGACTACCTAGATGGGAATTTCCCAAATTCCTTCTATCTTGCACCAACTGAGCCCTCGGAAGTCACCGAGATTATAAAGTCACTTAAAAACAACTCAGGGAATCTGTCTAATGTCCCACCATTACTGTACAAGCGAGCGGCCCATATCCTTTCTCATGCTGTTTCATTACTTTTTAACAAGTCACTAGAAACTAGCACCTTCCCGAAACTACTCAAGATGGCAAGGGTTACACCAATACATAAAGGTGGTGACCCTACTGACTTAAACAACTATAGACCAATATCAAACTTACCATTGCTATCCAAAATCTTTGAGAAACTCGTGCACAGGAGACTATATTCATTTATAACAGCACAAAACATACTCAACCCCTGCCAATTTGGATTTAGGAAAAATAAAAGCACTAATGATGCAATCATAAAAATGCTAGATCTGCTTTACACAGCATTGGAAAATAAGAAATATCCACTAGGAATTTTTATTGACCTAAGAAAACCTTTTGACACAGTAGACCACGACATCCTACTCCACAAACTTGACCAGGATGTTCCCATCCTGACGCCAAATGACTTCGAACAGGCGATAAATGACATGCCCATGCACTCTGCCCCAGGGCCAGACTCATGGAACTCTGTGTTCATCAAGAACTGCAAGAAGCCCCTATCACGAGCCTTTTCCATCCTATGGAGAGGGAGCATGGACACGGGGGTCGTCCCTCAGTTACTAAAAACAACAGACATAGCCCCACTCCACAAAGGGGGCAGTAAAGCAACAGCAAAGAACTACAGACCAATAGCACTAACATCCCATATCATAAAAATCTTTGAAAGGGTCCTAAGAAGCAAGATCACCACCCATCTAGAAACCCATCAGTTACACAACCCAGGGCAACATGGGTTTAGAACAGGTCGCTCCTGTCTGTCTCAGCTACTGGATCACTACGACAAGGTCCTAAATGCACTAGAAGACAAAAAGAATGCAGATGTAATATATACAGACTTTGCAAAAGCCTTCGACAAGTGTGACCATGGCGTAATAGCGCACAAAATGCGCGCTAAAGGAATAACAGGAAAAGTCGGTCGATGGATCTATAATTTCCTCACTAACAGAACACAGAGAGTAGTCGTCAACAGAGTAAAGTCCGAGGCAGCTACGGTGAAAAGCTCTGTTCCACAAGGCACAGTACTAGCTCCCATCTTGTTCCTCATCCTCATATCCGACATAGACAAGGATGTCAGCCACAGCACCGTGTCTTCCTTTGCAGATGACACCCGAATCTGCATGACAGTGTCTTCCATTGCAGACACTGCAAGGCTCCAGGCGGACATCAACCAAATCTTTCAGTGGGCTGCAGAAAACAATATGAAGTTCAACGATGAGAAATTTCAATTACTCAGATATGGTAAACATGAGGAAATTAAATCTTCATCAGAGTACAAAACAAATTCTGGCCACGAAATAGAGCGAAACACCAACGTCAAAGACCTGGGAGTGATTATGTCGGAGGATCTCACCTTCAAGGACCATAACATTGTATCAATCGCATCTGCTAGAAAAATGACAGGATGGATAATGAGAACCTTCAAAACTAGGGAGGCCAAGCCCATGATGACACTCTTCAGGTCACTTGTTCTATCTAGGCTGGAATATTGCTGCACTCTAACAGCACCTTTCAAGGCAGGTGAAATTGCCGACCTAGAAAATGTACAGAGAACTTTCACGGCGCGCATAACGGAGATAAAACACCTCAATTACTGGGAGCGCTTGAGGTTTCTAAACCTGTATTCCCTGGAACGCAGGAGGGAGAGATACATGATTATATACACCTGGAAAATCCTAGAGGGACTAGTACCGAACTTGCACACGAAAATCACTCACTACGAAAGCAAAAGACTTGGCAGACGATGCACCATCCCCCCAATGAAAAGCAGGGGTGTCACTAGCACGTTAAGAGACCATACAATAAGTGTCAGGGGCCCGAGACTGTTCAACTGCCTCCCAGCACACATAAGGGGGATTACCAACAGACCCCTGGCAGTCTTCAAGCTGGCACTGGACAAGCACCTAAAGTCAGTTCCTGATCAGCCGGGCTGTGGCTCGTACGTTGGTTTGCGTGCAGCCAGCAGCAACAGCCTGGTTGATCAGGCGCTGATCCACCAGGAGGCCTGGTCACAGACCGGGCCGCGGGGGCGTTGACCCCCGAAACTCTCTCCAGGTAAACTCCAGGTAATTACGGTATAAGGGGCCATGCGCTTGCTTATTTCAAATCTTACCTTACTAATAGGTATCAGTATGTTACCATTAAAGACACAGCATCAACAACACGGCCACTTGATACTGGAGTTCCGCAGGGAAGTGTCCTTAGTCCCCTGCTCTTCCTCATATACATCAATGATCTTCCAAACGTATCCCAACACCTGAAACCCATTCTCTTTGCTGACGACACGACTTATGTCATATCTCACCCTAATCTTGCCACCCTCAACACCATTGTTAACGAGGAGCTGATCAAAATATCGACTTGGATGACAGCCAATAAACTTACGCTTAACACTGACAAAACCTACTATATTATGTTTGGTAGCAGAGCAGGATATGCACAAATTAACATTAAGATCGACAACACTCTAATTACCAGACATAATGAGGGCAAATTCCTAGGCCTATACCTTGACAACAACCTGAATGTCAGCACCCATATCCAACACATAACCAAAAAAGTATCCAAAACGGTTGGGATCCTCTCCAAGATACGATACTACGTGCCGCAAAATGCCCTTCTCACACCATACCACTCACTTATTTATCCATACCTCACCTATGCTATTTGTGCTTGGGGATCAACTGCAGCAACACACCTAAAGCCAATAATAACCCAACAAAAAGCTGCAGTAAGAATAATCACTAAATCCAATCCCTGGCAACGCACCCCCCCACTCTTCATAGACCTAAACTTACTCCCTGTTCAGTACATCCACACTTACTACTGTGCAGTCTACATCTACAGGACCTTAAACTCCAATATCAACCTTGACCTAAAACTCTTTCTTGATAGTTGTGACAGAACCCACAGGCATAACACCAGACACAAACATCTCTACGACATTCCCTGTGTCCGACTAAACCTTTACAAAAATTCAATGTATGTCAAAGGCCCTAAAATCTGGAATACCCTACCTGAGAACTCTAGAACTGCAGACACATTCATCACCTTCAAAACTACCATTAGAAAACATCTTATCTCCCTGATACACCCCGTCAACTAACTACACGATTACCACCTGGTGGTTCACACTTACACTCACTCACCCATTTGACCATAAACAGAAATATTAATCTCAATCTTAAAATAATGAATCCTGTGATACTCCAATACTGAAACTATGTACTGTGCCAAAACAAAAGCATTCACATTGCTAAACTCACAAACTAGTATTTAGTCACTTAGCCATAATACCAACTTACCTCATAATTTGTAATATTTTAAAATAAAGAATTAAACTAAGTCTGCCCGAAATGCCTAGCCATGCTAGGTGTTCTAGTGGTACACTCTGTAATGCCTAGCCATGCTAGGCGTTCTAGTGGTACACTCTGTAATGCCTAGCCATGCTAGGTGTTCTAGTGGTACACTCTGTAATGCCTAGCCATGCTAGGTGTTCTAGTGGTACACTCTGTAATACCTAGCCATGCTAGGTGTTCTAGTGGTACACTCTGTAATGCCTAGCCATGCTAGGTGTTCTAGTGGTACACTCTGTAATGCCTAGCCATGCTAGGTGTTCTAGTGGTACACTCTGTAATACCTAGCCATGCTAGGTGTTCTAGTGGTACACTCTGTAATGCCTAGCCATGCTAGGTGTTCTAGTCGTACACTCTGTAATTATTATTTAACTACATGTAAACCACACAATAACCAAATTCTGTAAATTCAACATTGTAATCTTTATAGAGAATAAACTTTGAATTTGAATTTGACCTGTAAACCTGGGCGTCTCAGGTACCTCTGGCAGTCTTAAAAAGCTAGAATCAGTTACTTGCTTACAGGTTTTTACGATTTAATTTTTTTAAAGGTAATTGATAAAACTCTGTAGATCACATAGCTCCTGGGTAATGGGAGGCATTCAGGGTTGATCCAAGGAAGTGGAAGATAGCTCCAATTCTTTTGATCAAGAGCTTCACCACCATCAAGATTCCCCCCCCCCTTGACAGGTGAATTTATTATAATAAATAACAAAGCGCTAAACCTACAAGGGTGATACAGCACCGCCGGGCAGGGAAAGATGCAGGGGTATTGGGTAGCAAGAAATTATGGTAGAAAGGGCTGTGAGGAATACTAGAGACATCATCATCATCATCATCATCATCATCATCATCATCATCATCATCATCATCATCATCATCATCATCATCATCATCATCATCATCATCATCATCATCATCATCATCATCATCATCATCATCATCATCATCATCATCATCATCATCATCATCATCATCATCATCATCATCATCATCATCATCATCATCATCATCATCATCATCATCGTCTCCAGTACTCATGTCAAAAAGTCAACGAGAGAGTCTGGGTTACAGGAGAGTCCATCATCAAGAAGGGAAGGTAAAGTAAGGTCAGTAGACCACTGACCACCTTGATGGTCAATTCTGCATGCTCAGGGTGGAGTCCAGTAGAATATAACAGAAACTGGAACCCGACAGTTCTCACAGAGTGGAACAGGGCGCAACTCTATTATTATTGTTATTATTATAGTCATGGGACAGCGCTAAACCCGTAATATTATACAGCGCACGTGGGGGGATAGATCCAATTCCCTAGATCAAGAGCCCCTCACCAGCATCAAGGAACCTCCCTCGAAGGATCCACTCCATGAAATATCAGTAAGACTAGTGTGGTTGATGCTAAGACGGTCGAGTCTCCCAAACTCGACATTGATGACAAGAAGACGGCCAGAAACCTATACCTGGTTTAGTAGAATGTAATTTGTAGTGTAGCAGATCAGACCAACGTTGTGTCCAACGGTTGCGAAGGTGGGTAGCAATTACAGCAAAATAGTCTGTGAATGGAACACCTGTATATGAAACTGGAAGGTCATGTACTGCTGATCGTGCAACAGTGTCTGCCTGTATATTGCACTGTACGTCAACATGACCGGGGACCCAACAAAACACAAT
This sequence comes from Cherax quadricarinatus, assembly GCF_038502225.1. Classification (NCBI taxonomy): domain Eukaryota; kingdom Metazoa; phylum Arthropoda; class Malacostraca; order Decapoda; family Parastacidae; genus Cherax; species Cherax quadricarinatus. The sequence goes on from NC_091326.1 coordinate 34,331,663, forward strand.
ATCTTCGTGCTTGCTAGATACGAAGAACCAGGGGTTGAGGTGAATCAAATTTTCGTATAGCCTGCAAAGCACTAAGGGAGTCTGACACTACCACAAATGGCGACACAGGCATAGATGCAATACGGATAAGTGCATCGAGAATTGCATACATTTCAGCTGTAAAAATGCTAGCCGAGGCTAATAAATGTCCTCGTACGATGCTGTCTGGAAACACTGCTGCAAATCCAACACTGTCAGAAGACTTGGAACCATTGGTGTACACTGCAATTGCATGAGAATGAAACTGGAAGTGATTAAGAAAAACGGAGCGAGAAGCAACCGTAGGTATTTGGGTTTTCGCGCATGACAGTGGAGAAGGACAGACACAAGCCATCAGAATTTTCCAAGGGGAAAGGGAAAAGTTAGATGCTACATGAGCATAGAAAAGTGGCAATTGAAGAGAAGACAAGAGCGAATGTAGATGAAGAGAAAAGGGACGGAGTCAACAGGGGCGACGAACAAATAAGGAACTTCTACTAACATCCGTTACCATCCTATATATGGAAGGATTGCAGAGGTCATGAGAGAGAACAAAATAGCGGAGGCGATGACCATCATATCGATCGGTCAAGGATGGAATATTCGCCTCTGTATAGAGGTTCTCAACAGGCGAAGAGCGAAAAGCACAGAGGCATAAACGTAATCCATGATGATAAATGGAATCAAGGCTAGAAAGAGTTGCAGGAGAGGCTGCTGAATATATCTGGTCGCCATAATCTAGTGTCGATCAAATTAGGGCAGAATGCAGTCGAGCGAGTTCTAGGATCAGCAGCCATGACAAGTTGCCTTCAAGGAGGTAATGTGAGGTTTCCAGGATAACTGACGGTGTGAAAATTTGTCTGGACTGTCTCCATGTGAGTTGTCTACCCTGGCAAGCTCTGTTGACACCGAGCGCTGAGGTCGGTACCTCAGCCTCACAGACGGTCAAACAGAAGGCTGAGACACCTGACAGTATCACGTTCTGGGATACGCGAACCATACGGGTACAATGGATTATCAGGGACGATAGTACATCTAGTGAAAATAATTTAGTGTGTTTATGTACTAGAAAATTTAAACCCATGAGCAGTGGCCCAATTGGAAACATTGTTGACTGCATGCTGGAGAGAAACTGCAATGAGGAGACAGTCAGCGCCTGCACAAGCTATAGCGAAGTCATCAACAAAGAGTGACGACTAAACATTAGATGGAAGGATACAGTGCGCTTCAAATGTACCACACGAGCACAGGCAGGAGACTACCAAGGCACACACCTCTGAGAATGCCTGCCCGAGGTTTAGGGTATAGAATGTGAAGCTGCGGTTAAAACTGAGGTCGAGAAGAGGTGTAACAGCTCATTAATGGAGGACGAAAAAATGATCTTCACTAGAAGCAGTTTGACGCGAGTAAAGGTCCCAACTCACTCGGTCAAATTGCCAGTGTGGGCTACGAGGAGGTGATGAGTACGAATGAGAAGTAAGGATGATTGGAAAATGATCACTGTCATGCAAGTCCGGGAGAACAAATCACGTAAAGACTAGTACAGTTCAGGAAGAGCAAACCGAAAGATTGATACAAGAAAGATTGAGTACGAGGATCAAAATGGGTGGGAGTACCCGTATTTAAAACATGGAGGGGGACAGAAGTGAGAAAAGCCTCCAACTGAATGCTGCGAGGGTCACAGTGAGACCCACCCAGAGGAAATGGTGGGTATTAAAATCGCCAAGTAACAGAAGGGGTGGCAGTAAGGATGAAACCGGAAATGCAACATCTGGGATAGGTAACGCCCGAGAAAGAGAGATGCAAAGAACATATTGTATACTACTTATTCAAGTGGATCCAGACTGCAGTGTAATGCAGTGAAGTATGAAAAAAATAACTGATGGTATGGAATACTGGTGAGTATAAGAAATGCACTTTTATTAAAGGTTCCATCGGAAAAAGGATTCGATGAATATAAAAAGCAGCCCGAGATGGGATGGATAACAGCGGAGCATAATTTTGGTTCTTGCAAACAAACACAAACAGGGGAAAACTGGGAGAGGAACACCTGAAGCTCACCCTGGTTACCTCTGAGGCCTCGGATACTCCACTGTAAATAAACCATGATTTGCGAAGAGAAGGATCCAAGAAATCGGAAGGTAGAGGTATCTACGGACTAGAAGGGTTAGAAAAACCACATGTGGAGGCAGCGGAAAATGTACAAGCAGACAAGGGTTGGAAAATGCAAAAAAAAAAAAAAAAAAAAAAAAAAAAAAAAAAAAAAAAAAAAAAAACAGGAGTTGTGCAGATTGAGAAGAATGAAGAGGAGTGACAGAGGTGGATCGGTGTCCATCAATGGTTTAGTCTCCATAATGTAGTCGGAGATAGCTTCAATTGTTTCAGAGGACAAGGGCGTTGTATGAGGAACGATGTTGAGATAGGAGGAGGAGGATCAGTAAAGATCGGGACGACAGCAGAATTTACCAACATAAGGGGAACAAGAGGTTAGAGGCAACTTCAGAAGAAGCTTGGGAGGGGACAAGAGAGGAATGTACTGTACAAAGGGGGAAGGATGGACCTCCACATTCGCAAAAGAATGGGTAAGAGGTAAAGATCCAAGTACTGAGACTGGAAATTAAAGAGATTTACCCTTTGGGGATTTGTTGGGCTTTGAAGAAGTAGAGAGGCGAGGGGGAGGAGCTGTTGCGCAGGGTCTTGTAGACATAGAAGCTTGCGTGTGAGATGAAGACTGGAGAACAGTAGTAAGTGACGAGGTAGGGACCTCGGAGTCCAGGACTGCAAAAGTTAGATACAGGGGTAACTGTGGAAGGTGTGATTGCAGGGGAGACTGCAAGAATTGGGATCCCAGAGGTTAGGGTCTCATAGTAACTCGAGAATAAGAAATACAGGGAAGTCTCCCCTGGAGGCATAGATGAAAGACTGCCAAGGCATAAGTAAAGCCTTCTCTCTCTTTGAGACAACGGATTTCATGTTCGTTCATGTAAACCTGACAACGAGAATAAGATGGATGAGCTTCATGACAATTAAGGCAGGAGGGAGGTAGACCACAAGATGTATTGGTATACCTGGAGAGGGTTTCAGGGGTCAACGCCCCCATGCCCAGTGGGGGCATGGGGGCGTTGACCAGGCCTCATGGTGGGTCAAGGCCTGGCTGGTCAGGTACTGACTTTGGGTGCCTGTCCAGTGCCTTCTTGAAGACAGCCAGGGGTATATTGGTAATCCCCCTTATGTATGCTGGGAGGCAGTTGAACAATCTTGAGCCCCTGACACTTATTGTGTCGTTTCCTATCATGCTAGTGGCACCACTGCTTTTCGCTGGGGGGGGATGATGCATCGTCTGCCGAACCTTTTCCTTTCATAGGGAGTGATTTTCGTGTGTAAATCTGGTACTAATCCCTCTAGGATTTTCCAAGTGTATTATTATAATAAAAAAGCGCTAAACCTACAAGGGTCATACAGCCCAGTTTCCAAGTGTATATAATCATGTATCTCTCCCGCCTTTGTTCCAGGGAGTACAGGTTGAGGAACTTCAAGCGCTCCCAGTAGTAATGATGTTTTATCGCAGTTGTGTGTGCTGTGAAGGTTCTCTGTACATTTTCTAGGTAAGCAATTTCACCTGCCTTGATCACTATTATAATCATGGGGGAGCGCTAAACACGTAGGATTATACAGCGCACATGGGGGGGATGGAAAGTATTCAGGCTCAATTCAGGGAAGCAGAGCACAGATCCAATTCCCTAGATCAAGAGCCCCTTACCAGCATCAAGGAACCTCCTTTGAGGGATCACCTGCCTTGAAAGGTGCTGTTAGTGTGCAGCAATATTCCAGCCTAGATAGAGCAAGCGGCCTGAAGTGTCATCATAGGCTTTGTATCCCTATTTTTGAAGGTTCTCATTATCCATCCTGTCATTTTTCTAGCAGATGCAATTGATACAATGTTGTGGTCTTTGAAAGTGAGATCCTCTGACATTATCACCCTCAGGTCTTCTACATTAGTTTCTTGTTCTATTGTGATTAGAATTTGTTTTATACTCCGATATAGTTTTAATTTCCTCACTTTTTTCATATCAGAGCTATTTAAACTTCTCATCATTGAACTTCATATTGTTTTCTGTGGCCCATTTAAAGATTTGGATGATGTCTGCCTGGAGTCTTGCAGTGTCTTTAATGGAGGACACTGTCATGCAAATTTGGGTGTCATCTGCAAAGGAAGACACGGTGCTGTGGCTGACATCCTTGTCTATGTTAGATATGAGGATGAGAAACAAGATGGGAGCGAGTACTGTGCCTTGTGGAACAGAGCTTTTCACTGTAGCTGCCTCGGACTTTACTCTGTTGACTACTACTCTTTGCATTCTATTTGTTAGGAAATTATAGATCCATATACCAACTTTTCCTCTTATTCCTTTATCACACTTTTTGTGTGCTATTACATCATGGTCACATTTTTCAAAGGCTTTTGCAAATTATTATTATTACTATTATTATTATAATAAAGAAGAAAGGCTTTTGCAAAGTCTGTGTATACTACATCTCTGTTTTGTCTGTCTTCTAGAGCATCCAGGACCTTGTCATAGTGGTCCAGTAGTTGATACAGACAGGAGCGACCTGCTCTAAACCCGTGTTGCCCTGGGTATCTAGACTTGTGGCGATCTTGCTTCTTAGAACCCTTTCAAAGATTTTTATGATATGGGATTTTAGAGCTATTGGCCTGTAGTTCTTTGCTTTACTGCCCCCTTTGTAGAATGGGGCTATGTCTGTTCTTTTTAGCAGCTGTGGGATGACCCGTGTCAATACTCCCTCTCCATAGGACGTTAAAAGCACATGATAAGGGTTTCTTGCAGTTGTTGAAGAACACAGAGATCAACAATTAATTATAATTATAATCATGGGGGAGCGCTAACCCCATTCTCTTTGCTGATGACACGACTTATGTCATCTCTCACCCTAATCTTGCCACCCTCAACACCATTGTTAACGAGGAGCTGATCAAAATATCGACTTGGATGACAGCCAATAAACTTACGCTTAACACTGACAAAACCTACTATATTATGTTTGGTAGCAGAGCAGGACTTGTGCAAATTAACATTAAGATCGACAACACTCTAATTGCCAGACATAATGAGGGCAAATTCCTAGGCCTATACCTTGACAACAACCTGAATTTCAGCACCCATATCCAACACATAACCAAAAAAGTATCCAAAATGGTGGGGATCCTCTCCAAGATACGATACTACGTGCCGCAAAATGCTCTTCTCACACTATACCACTCACTTATTTATCCATACCTCACCTATGCTATTTGTGCTTGGGGATCAACTGCAGCGACACACCTAAAGCCAATAATAACCCAACAAAAAGCTGCAGTAAGAATAATCACAAAATCCCATCCCTGGCAACCCCCCCCCCCACTCTTCACAGATATAAACTTACTCCCTGTTCAGTACATCCACACTTACTACTGTGCAATCTACATCTACAGGACCTTAAATTCCAATATTAACCTTGACCTAAAATGCTTTCTTGATAGTTGTGACAGAACCCACAGGCATAACACCAGACACAAACATCTCTATGACATTCCCCGTGTCCGACAACCTTTACAAAAATTCAATGTTATGTCAAAGGCCCTAAAATCTGGAACACTCTACCTGAAAACTCTAGAACTGCAGACACATTCAACACCTTCAAAACTACCATTAGAAAACATCTTATCTCCCTGATACACCCCGTCAACTAATTACACGAATACCACCTGGTGGTTCACACACTCACTCACCCATTTGACCATAAACAGAAATATCAATCTCAATCTTAAAATAATGAATCCTAACTAGTCATAAGTTGGCCTGTGATACTCCAATACTGAAACTATGTATTGTGCCAAAACAAAAGCATTCACATTGCTAAACTCACAAACTAGTATTTAGTCACTTAGCCATAATACCAACTTACCTCATAATTTGTAATATTTTAAATTTAAGAATTAATCTAAGTCTGCCCGAAATGCCTAGCCATGCTAGGTGTTCTAGTGGCCCCCTTTGTAATTATTTTACTACATGTAAGCCACACAATAACCAAATTCTGTAAACTCAGCATTGTAATCCTTATAGAGAATAAACTTTGAATTTGAATAGGATTATACAGCGCATGGGGGGGATGAAAGGTATTCAGGCTCAATTCGGGGAACTGGAGCACAGATCCAATTCCCTAGATCAAGAGCCCCTCACCAGCATGAAGGAACCTCCTTTGAGGAGAAGAATTCCACAAGACTGAGCCTGGGGCAGAGTGCATGGGCATTGCATTTATCACCTTTTTGAAGTTATCTGGTGTCAGCATATCAGATAGGTTTGAATCTACCAAATTCTTTTTATGTCGCTCATAAAAAATTCACTGGTTAGTGGCTCGCTAAAATCAGAGTCATATTGGGACTTATGTAGCTCACTCATTTCCTTGCTGTCATCTGTGTAGGACCAGTCTCATCTAAGTAGGGGCCGAATACTGAATGTTGTTTTAGACTTATTTAGCATAAGAAAAGAAATATTTTGGGTTTCTTTCAATTTCATTTTTGGCTTTTAGTTCTTCCCGCAATTCTTGACTCCAGCAAGATTCCTTTAGCTTGTTTTAATGTTTGCTATTTCTCTGACTGGTGTCTCCCTTCGTATTACAGATATATTTGCCGCTTTTAGCCAATCTGTTATTCTTCACCTTCACCTGCATAGGAAGCGCCTCTCTTTCTATTTTATCTCTCTTTCTTTTCCTCAAAGGAATATGCCTTGAGCATACCTCGAGTGCCACAGAGTTAATTTTTTCTAGACATAGGTTTGGTCCATGTTGCTTGTGATATCTTCACAGTTTATATCATTTAGGACCTGGTTGACTTGGTCCCACTGTTTATATTTGCTATTGAAGATAAATTTGGTGAAGGTTCCTTCATGACTGATCACATTTTGTTGGTCTGGGGCTCTGCACATATATGTCTGAACCTCTATTATGTTGTGATCTGAGTATATTGGTCTTGATAATATTTCCTATCAGATCATCATTGTTAGTGAAGATGAGGTCCAGTGTATTCTCCAGTCTTGTAGGCTTTATTACATATTTGTGGTTTGATGTGAATTTGGCACAGATATTTAAAAGCTCATGTGTATGCGAGTTTTCATCTGAGCTGCCTCCTGAGGTTATCTCTACTACAGCATTATTTGCTACATTTCTCCATTTTAAGTGCCTTAGGTTGAAATCCCCCAAGAGCAAGATGTTTGGGGCAGGAGCTGGAAGATTTTTCCCGGACATTGGTCTATTTTCAAAAGCTATTCCTGGAATTGTTGGGAAGTTGCATCCAGAGGCTTGTATACAACCACAATGACTAGGTTTTGGTTCTCGATCTTTACTGCTAAAACATCATCATTTGAGGCATTTAGTAGTTCCAAGCATATCAGTGACTCTGTGATGTACAGGTCAACCCCTTTCCCCTTTTGCCTGTTTACTCTGTCACATCTGTAGAGGTTATAACCCAGGATCCATATTTCATTGTCAATGTGATCAGTTATGTGGGTCTCTGTGAATAGCATGAACATTGCATTTGACTTTGTAAATGGTCCAAGTCGGACCGAAACGTCGTCGTAAGCTCCTCTCTTCTATGTGTGGGTTGTGTGTGTATTGCATTCGACTCTGTAAGCAGTCCATGGCTGAAAGGTATTTGTTGTTTGTTGCTGGCTTTGGACCTTGTATATTTGCAAAGATGAATGTTGTATTGGTGGTATGTGGGGGTCTTTTTTTCCTGGCACTTATATCTGTTGTTTTGAAGTGGAGGCCACTGACTGTAATTCCACTCCAGAAATGATCAGAGTTGGTGTACTATTTTTGTCATTTCCTGCCCGCTTTTTTTTTTTCTTCCTTGCATGGCTGTGGCTACCCAGGTTTTCCTATGGTCTGGATGTTCTGTATCTTCTTGTCCCTTTTAGGTGGTGTGCCTGGCAATATAAGTTATAACGTTGTCTTTCCTGAACTGAAGTGTGACACATTTCAAGGTGGAAAAACTTACACGAAGGAAGGTTGCATTTTCCTGCTGTCATATGGGCACAGCATTTTCTGGGGTGGTCCAAGTCGCACGTCCCATCTGTTTTTTTTCAGATATTCCTTGCCTGCAGATACCTAAGGCATAGAATTGGCATAGGTTTGATTTCTGTTTGCTTTGGATTTTCGTGGCTGCATTCCCTACTGGTGCATGTTTTTCTGTATCCTTAATATCTTCAGCACTTGTACTAACAATGCAATGGTCATCTGGGCATTCAGCTATGGACCTACAATATTTTTCTGAATGGCCATACCGCTAGCAATTTCTACACTGTTGTGGTGTAGGGATTACCTGTTTGACTTGTAAACAGTGTCCCCGCAATATAAACCGATGATGGAAGCTCACGGCAGTCAAAAGTTAAACGAGCTACATTGCAGGGGTAGCGTCTCCGCCTGCGGGCAGGCAGTACATACGTGTCTACTCTAAGTATCGGGAAGTCTTGGAGCTCGAGCTGTTCCAGAATGTCATCACCACATGTCTGGAAATTACATTGAACAATGGTTATGTGGTAGAATGACAGTACCACTGCAAGAACTGAGAGATGTTTTTCAGTTGTCACAGGAATGGCATTTATGGTTGTAAGGAGAGAGAGATTGTGAGCTTGGCTAGCATTCTGTACTGTGATGATGCATGCACTGCTTGAGAGCATGAAATGGAATATTATGACCAACATGGCGTACAAGTGCCTTGCTGGTACTATGATGAGAAAGATATTCTGAAGATGTCAATTGTAGAGTGAAAAAACTTGTCCATTGTGTACTATGATGGGTAGTATGTAAAGAAAGTGACTGTTGTGTTGGTCTTTTCCAAGTAGAATGAGAATCAATCGCAACAGTGTCATCAGAAGAAGGTTGTGGTCGTTTCGATACAGGAGCGGAGGTGGTCCTTTTTGAGGTGGGCAATCGATTCGAAAACCGTCGCACTGTATGGGGAGAAGCCAGAAGCATTGTCCAAGATGTGTGGAGGGCAGAGGTGTCAATGGAGTCAGGCCAAGCCTCTGTATCTGAGGTGTGGGACAAAATGTCACCTGCAGAAGATACAGGGGCAGTAGAAAGGTCTGGTAACAAGGCAGGGTTGTCAGAGGGTGCTGCTACAGGAAGGGGCCCAGAAGGAGGAGGAGGTACATGGACTTGGACGTCCATAGTTAAGTTTCTCTTTTCCTTTGTTTTAAAGAAGGAAAAAAAAAAAAACAGGTGGGGGGGGGGAAGCACGAAGGGACAGCTTTCAGGGGAAAAGGACTGCAAGTCTTCCCTTCTATGCCCAAGAGGACAATCTCAGCGCAGCCGGTAGTGCAGATGTGGCACGGAATCTGTGCCATACCCTCCCCTTCAAGCCAGTAAACCAGCAACCTGGGATAGCAACCTCACATTTACCGAGCCACCTTGGTGGACAAAAGGGAGGGTGGTTAGAAACCCGCCACAAAGCATACCTCTGTCAGCCACTACCTCCTGGAATCCGACAGGCAGCCTCCAGAGATACAGCGGTACCCCGAGTTTCGGTCATAATTCGTTCCAGAAGGCTGTTCGAGTACCGTTACCGAACAAATTTGTTCTCATAAGGAATAATGTAAATTAGATTAGTCCATTTCAGACCCCCAAAAATACACTTACAAAAGCACTTACATAATTGCTAGAGTTGGGAGGTGTATGAAACCCGGGGAACCACTGTACATCTGTCACCTGAGAGACACCTAAAGACTTCTCCCCGGTAAACCGGAGGGATCGGGATCTCTAGATGATCCAGATTCCAGGGCAAACTACACTACCACCAAGGACACACAATGGAAGATGATGGACCCTGGAGTCCCTTCTCAGGTGTAGGAACTACAAAGCCTAAGGAAACAACCTCAAAGGCAGCAACAGGAAAGGGAAAGTGGAAGGATGGGGAGAGGAGGAGGAAAGGGAAAGGGGTGTTGGGGAGGATGGGTAGGGAAGGGGGATTGGGGGTTAATTAGGTTTGGTCTGAGGAAGAAGACCAAGAGGTCTAATTCCTCAGACCGATAGCCTCTTCACTGTGCCAAGGAGCTTCCCTTGAAGAGGTTGACAGGTGAAGATAGCAATCACTCTACCAACAGGAGAAATCTGTTCTTAAGAGAGAATTTGGAGAGCCACCAGTGAGGACAACCATTATCCTTGGATGCTGTTAAGATTCTTTTAATGCGAGTAGTGCAGTTATAATGTGCTACATTCATGATAAGAGAAATTTCAGTTTGCTTAACCATGCCAATGTTGCTTCATATACTTTACACTCCAAAATTATAGCTTAATTTTCTCCAGCTATTTTTAAATGATTTAAAAGCAATGTATGGGCAACACATAATTATAATGTTGAGAAAGAGCAACGAAGGCAGATCAATGTTTATTTCCTCTTACTTTTCATGGGTTTGTGCATTACCCACAAGTACCTAAAACAATAAAATTAATGTAAAAGCAGCAGCATTTATATCTTACCCCATGTGAAACATGATAAAATGTGTAATACATTTTTCAAAAAATGTAGAGCAGTCATGTAGTGGTGTGTTATGGCAAGAGTGGAAGTGTTGGTAAAATGCCCTCCATAAGTGTGTTGCTGCAGGGAGTGTACAACAACTGCTTGTGTAACACCACTAACTGCACTATCACTCTATATTACTTGTTGCAACTTATTTCTTTACCTCAGTCTATGTCACTTATTGCAAGTTATTTCTTTTTTCAATATCTAAAATATTACATGATACACGTTGTCTAAATATAATTATTTCATATGACATTTCTGAATTGATACAGCAGAGGTATTTGTAATAAAAAATTTACTCATTTTTATAAAAGTGTAAAATTAAAAATGACCCATATCACACTACACAACAATGACTTTTAACAATATGACTATGTAATGAATATGTACTAACATTACTGCAAGATTATGGCCAAATTCCTTTAAAACCTTATTCTTCTATTCTCCATAAAATTTGACAACATACCCAAAGTATTCTTCCTTACTGTGTATCAAGTCTTCCATTTTATGATATATATTTATACTATATGTACATCACATTTTTTATTAAAGTGTTCATTTCCTATCAATCCTTTTAAAAGTTTTTTTTTTTTCAAGGAAATTGGCAGGTAATCTGCATACACCATGGACATTTCGTAAAGGATTTTCACAGAGAACAGAAATATGTCCACTTTGATGATACTTATCACAGTTTGTTTCTTCATTGTACAATATTCAGCATATCCTTACATTGTAAACACAACAAATCCTCAGTCGGAGGGATCAAAAGCCGCTCTCATATACTAACATCAAGTAGAGGTAATGGTTCTCCTTTTTATTATTATTAAACACTAAGTCACATCAGTAAAACTTTTGAAGTCCTTGAAATATAATATAAAACATGGTAATAAGATGTGTGAAGAATTAAAAAAAGAATGGTTTCAGGCACAGATAATAATGTGAGGGTTTCCTTACCAAGGGCACTTTTAGAGACCTGGTGTCAGCATTGTAATGGTCTGTGAGTGGGCACATTAACATGGCTGGAGAGCCCAATCACAAAGATACAATATACAGTATATAATGTGCTCAGCTATTGATTTATCATTAATTTATCTTATCCATCAACCTAATACATTATTGCTTAAGTCCTTATTAATACCTACTGTATTTCCACAAAACCCTTTCCCCCTCTGCTGAACATGTACTGCAGAAAAAAGGAGCAACCATCTGCCATTTTATCAACATTACAAATAATGAGTTTTAGTAATATACCGTACTGTACTACATTACAATAATCAGCACATCTCTCACATATATATGATGTACAGATCAGAAATATAAAGCAGAGCTCATTGACCATTTTTTTCTTGACTGGTCATAACGTGAACCAATACACATTCAGATTCATCAACATTAATGAACATCGTTATTTCTAGACTTAAAATAAATCTTTGCACCTTTTCGGAAGGCCATGATTGCTTAAAATATAAATATCATTTATCACCATTAAACTGCTTTAACATGCTTACTGTATTAAAAAATACAAATCTTCTTTAATTTCAATAATACTAATTGTTACCTATAACAGCACTGTAATTTCTACAACAGCGCTAAAAGTACTTAATGTATTATTATACATGAGAGGAACAATTTTACAATGAAATTTATGGAAAAAAACATGGACATGCAGCGATCGACATCGTGCAGGTTGGGGTTGTGAGACTTAATGCATGGAGGAACTACACTGAATAATTTCTATGTGCATTATAAATGATGTGTCTTGATGAATCCTTAAAACTAAATAAGAGTTGATGCATAAGAAAGTATACGAAGGAGAGCTCAGTAACAATAAAGCTCATTCACATGTGATGAAATATACTTGTTAGCATTTCAATACTGTAGTCATAATATATTTGCAAGTCAACCTGCTGTTCATGCCTGTGAATCTACTCATTTCTCTTTCAAAGCTCTAAACACCATGTGTAATAATTCAGTGATATACTGTACAAGCTCATAGTCATATATTTTTAAATTTCCAGGATTTCTGTAAAATCAATAGTTTTCCGCCATTCATCATTTCCAAAAGCTCTTATCTTAAAACACGTCCTTGAGTGTGAGAAAGTTCTGTTGTAATAGTGTGCTGCACGAGGTTGAGGTTCAGTTCTCTGTGCTGCACGAGGGTCAGATTCAGTTCTCTGTGCTGAACGAGGCTTGCTTATCTACTGTCAATGCGCTGCACTATATGATAAAATGACAAATAATGCCCAATACTTTGTATTTTATGCAAGTTTGTGGTTTATATCATTCAATTATGACTGACTGAAAGCTTAAGTAACTTATTTGCAAAATACTGAATAGCTATGTTATCAACAATGTTACTTTAGTCTTCACTAAGTTTCTCAATTTCATCAATGTTGTTGTAGTCCAGTTTGATAATTTTGATATCTGTAATTAAAATATTAAACAAACTTAAGAGATTTTATCACATTAGAAACAATTATAATAAATAGTTTTACTGATGCATCTGTGACAACAGAATTCCATGAAAATAAGGGCAAACGATTTATAGTTATAAAACATGGGTTAAAATCATGAAATCTCAGCTACTTACTGAAGTGATCCTCAATTTCTCTCAGTAACCGGAGGTCATCTTGGCCATCTACAATATTAATGGCATTGCCAGTCTTACCAAAGCGACCAGTACGACCAATTCTATGTAAGTACGTCTCACAGTCTGCCCTAAAACTCCCATGTAATACTGGGAGATCATAGTTGACCACTAAGTTGACCTAAAAATATAAAAAACTTCATTTAACCAAATATTTTATCCACACTGATCTACTGCCAACTTTGCCAACTGTAAATAACTCAGGGAGGAGGACGTTAGAGCGAGATAAGCAACTACTGGCGGAAAGGTGGGCTAGTGTAAGTATGGGTCGTGGGGGGGTTGAAGAGGGATGGGATAGTTTTAAAAATGCAGTATTAGAATGTGGGGGAAAAGTTTGTGGCTATAGGAGGGTGGGGGCAGGAGGAAAGAGGAGTGATTGGTGGAATGAAGAAGTAAAGGGTGTGATAAAAGAGAAAAAAGTAGCGTATGAGAGGTGTTTACAAAACAGAAGTGATATAAGACGGGCAGAGTATATGGAGAATAAAAGAAAGGTGAACACAGTGGTGAGAGAGTGCAAAAGGAGAGCAAATGATAGAGTAAGAGAAGCACTGTCAAGAAATTTTGGAGAGTGAGATAAACAGGTTAAGAAAGCCTAGGGAACAAATGGAGCTGTCAGTTAAAAACACAGTAGAAGAGCTAGTAGATGGGGAGATGGAGGTATTGGGTAGATGGCAGGAATATTTTGAGGAACTTTAAATGTCGATGAAGAAAGGGAGGCAGTAATTTCATGCACTGGCCAGGGAGGTATAACCTCTTTTAGGAGTGAAGAAAAGCAGGATGTGAGTGTGGGGGAGGTGTGCGAGGCATTATGTAGAATGAACGGGTAAAGCAGCTGGAACTGACTGGATAATGACAGACATGTTAAAAGCAGGGGGATATATTGTTATAGTGGATGGTCTTGTTGTTTAATAAATGTATGAAAGAGGGGAAGGTACCTAGGGATTGGAAGAGAGCATGTATAGTTCCTTTATATATAAGGAAGGAGGACAAAAGATTGTAAAATTATAGAGGATTAAATTTACTGAGTATACCAGGTAGTGTATGGTAGGATTATTATTGAAAGAATTAGAGGTAAGACAGAGAGCAGGACTACAGATGAGCAAGGAGGCTTTAGAGTGGTTAGGGGATGTGTAGATCAAGTGCTGACATTGAAGCATATATGTGAACAGTATTTAGAGAAAAGTAGGGAAGTTTTCATTGCATTTATGGATATAGAAAAGGCATATGATAGAGTGGACAGGAGAGCAATGTGGCAGATGTTGCAAGTATATGGAATAGGTAGTAAGTTACTAAATGCTGTAAAGAGTTTTTATGAGGATAGTGAGGCTCAGGTTAGGGTGTGTAGAAGAGAGGGAGACTACTTCCCAGTAAAAGTAGGTCTTAGACAGGGATGTGTAATGTCATCATGGTTGTTTAATATATTTATAGATGGGGTTGTAAAAGAAGTAAATGTTAGGATGTTGGGGAGAAAGGTGGGATTAAATTATGGGGAATCAAATATAAAATGTGAGTTGACATAGTTACATTTTGCTGATGATACTGTGCTTATGGGAGATTCTAAAGAAAAGTTTCAAAGGTTAGTGGACAAGTCTGGGAGGGTGTGTAAACGTAGAAAGTTGAAAGTGAGCACAGATAAGAGTAAGGTGATGAGGGTATCAAACAATTTAGATAAAGAAAAATTGAATATCACATTGGAAAGAGGGAGTATGGAAGAAGTGAATGTTTTCAGATATTTGGGAGCTGACTTGTCAGCAGATGGATTTATGAAGGATGAGGTTAATCATAGAATTGATGAAGGAAAAAAGGTGAGTGGTGCTTTGAGGTATATGTGGAGGCAAAAAATGTTATCTATGGAGGCAAAGACGGGAATGAATCAAAGTATAGTAGTACCAACACTCTTATATGGATGCGAAGCTTGGGTTGTAAATGCTGCAGCAAGGAGGCGGTTGGAGGCAGTGGAGATGTCCCGTCTAAGAGTGTATGGTGTAAATATTATGCAGAAAATTCGGAGTGTGGAAATTAGGAGAAGGTGTGGAGTTAATAAAAGTATTAGTCAGAGGGCTGAAGAGGGTTTGTTGAGGTGGTTTGGTCATTTAGAGAGAATGGATCAAAGTAGAATGACATGGAGAGCATATAAATCTGTAGGGGAAAGAAGGCGGGGTAGGGGTTGTCCTCGAAAAGGCTGGAGGGAGGGGGGTAAAGGAGGTGTTGTGGGCAAGGGGTTTGGACTTCCAGCAAGCGTGCTTGAGCGCATTAGATAGGAGTGAATGGAGACAAATGGTATTGGGACCTGACGATCTGTTGGAGTGTGAGCAGGGTAATATTTAGTGAAGGGATTCAGGGAAACTGGTTATTTTATATAACCAGACTTGAGTCCTGGAAATGGGAAGGACAATGCCTGCACTCTAAAGGAGGGGTTTGGGATATTGGCAGTTTGGAGAGATATATTGTGTATTTTTATACGTATATACTTCTAAGCTGTTGTATTCTGGGCACCTCTGCAAAAACAGTGATTATGTGTGAGTGAGGTGAAAGTGTTGAATGATGATGAAAGTATTTTCTTTTTGGGGATTTTCTTTCTCTTTGGGTCACCCTGCCTCAGTAGGAGACGGCCGACTTGTTGGAGAGAGAGAAAAAAAAAAAAGTCTAACTATAGAATTGATGAAGTTAAAAAGGTGAGTGGTGCGTTGAGGTATCTGTTGAGACACAAAACGTTATTAACCCGTAAACGGTCCAAACGTATATATACGTTTTTTCAACATTTGAAAGTATGTAAAAAAGTAGATCTTCTTTTTGTTTTTTTACATTTGAAAATGTGCAAAAAACTTTGATCTACTTTTTTTTTTTGTTACATTTGAAAATGTGTAAAAAAACGTAGATCTACTTTTGTAGCACTACACATGTGAACGTAGATCTGCTTGGACCGTTTACGGGTTAATGGAGGCAAAGAAGGGAATGTACGAGAGTATAGTGGTACCAACACTCTTATATAGGTGTGAAGCTTGGGATGTAAATGCAGTAGCGAGGAGGTGGCTGGAGGCAGTTGAGATGTCTTGTCTAAGGGCAATGTGTGGTGTCAATATTATGCAGAGAATTTGTAG
This sequence comes from Cherax quadricarinatus, assembly GCF_038502225.1. Taxonomy (NCBI): domain Eukaryota; kingdom Metazoa; phylum Arthropoda; class Malacostraca; order Decapoda; family Parastacidae; genus Cherax; species Cherax quadricarinatus. The sequence goes on from NC_091326.1 coordinate 34,348,008, forward strand.
TGTGGAAATTAGGTGTGGAGTTACTAAAAGTATTAGTCAGAGGGCTGAAGAGGGGTTGTTGAGGTAGTGCGGTCATTTAGAGAGAATGGAACAAAGTAGAATGACTTAGAGAGCATATAAATCTGTACGGAAAGGAAGGCTGGGTAGGGGTTGTCCTCAAAAAGGCTGAAGGGAGGGGGTAAAGGAGGTTTTGTGGATGAGGGGCTTGGACTTCCAGCAAGCATTCGTGAGCATGTTAGACAGGAGTAAATGGACACGAATGGTTTTTGGAACCTGATGAGCTGTTGGAGTGTGAGCAAGGAAATATTTTGTGAAGGGATTCAGGAAAACCAGTTAGCCAGATTTGAGTCCTAGAAATGGGATGTACAATGCCTGCACTTTAAAGGAGGGGTGTGGGATATTGGCAGTTTGGAGTGACTATCTAAACTGTCATATCTGGGAGCCTCTGCAAATATAGTGATTATGTATGAGTGATGGTGAAAGTATTGAATGATAATGAAAATGTTTCCTTTCTATTTGGGTTTTTCTTTCTTTTTGGGTCACCCTGCCTCGGTGAGAAACGGCCGTCGTGTTAAGAAAAAAAGAGAGGTAGGCAACAGAAACAAAGAAGATAAATAACAGGTAAAAAAAATATATGAAAGAAAAACGAATGTCACATGGAAAAAATAAATGGTAGGTTTAATAAAACTAAAATGGAAAGTGATAAAAAAAGTGAATTAAGAGAGAACAAGCCTGGAAAGAGAAAGACAGAGCCTAATATGTGCAAGACAAAAATTAATGCTATTCATCTCATCCACCCTATATACGATATGTAATGCAATAATTGCAAACAAGCAACACAAGATGAAAAACAATCACAGGGGCCTAGAGCTATCATTCACCTCTCCCTGTGGGTGTTTAGCATGAAATGTAATGCATCACAGGAATACTATTCATATCATACATCACATTTACAATATCCTGGGTAGTAAGCTGGTAGACATCAACTGCCTAGGAAGGTACTATCATCCTACCAAGTGAGTTTAAAACAGATGCCTGTAATTGTTTTACATGGTAGGATTGCTGGTGTCTTTTTTTTTTGTCTCATAAACATGCGAGATTTCAGGTACGTCTTGCTACTTCTACTTACATTAGGTCATACTACACATGTATGTACAAACATATATATATACAATCTTTCCATCCGGATACCAAATCCTCAGGAAAGACAGAGGGAGGAGAGGGGGAGGAGGAGTTGCACTGGTCATTAAAAACCAGTGGGATTTTGAGAAAATGGAAGGAATGGATGGCATGGGCGAAAGGGACTACTTAGTAGGAACAATCCAGTCTGAGGGACATAAGGTGATAATTGCAGTAATGTACAACCCACCACAGAACTGCAGGAGGCCAAGAGAAGAATACGATGAGAGCAACAGAGCAATGATCGACACACTAGCCGAGTTGGCCAGGAGAGCACACATGGGGGGAGCAAAGTTACTAATTATGGGTGATTTCAATCACAAGGAGATTGACTGGGAAAACCTGGAGCCCCATGGGGGTCCCAAAACATGGAGAGCCAAGATGATGGATGTGGTACTGGAAAACCTCATGCATCAACATGTTAGAGACACTACCAGAGAGAGAGGAGAGGATGAACCAGCAAGGCTGGACATTGTATTCACCATGAGTAGTTCGGACATCGAGGGTATCATCTATGAAAGGCCCCTGGGAGCTAGTGATCATGTGGTTCTGTGCTTCGACTACATAGTTGAGCTCCAAGTTGAGAGAGTAGCAGGAATAGGCTGGGAAAAACCAAACTACAAAAGGGGGAACTACTCAGGCATGAGGAACTTCCTTCAAGACATTCAGTGGGAGAGAGAATTGACAGGAAAACCAGTACAAGAAATGATGGACTATGTAGCAACAAAATGCAAGGAGGCAGAGGAGAGGTTTGTTCCCAAGGGAAACAGAAATAATGGGAAGAACAGAACGAGTCCTTGGTTCACCCAAAGGTGTAGGGAGGCAAAAACTAGGTGTACTAGAGAATGGAAAAGGTACAGAAGACAGAGAACTCAGGAAAATAAAGAAATCAGCCGAAGAGCCAGAAACGAATATGCACAGATAAGAAGGGAGGCTCAGAGACAATATGAAAATGACATAGCATCAAAAGTAAAGACTGACCCGAAGCTGTTGTACAGCCACATCAGGAGGAAAACAACAGTCAAGGACCAGGTAATCAGACTGAGGAAGGGTGATGGGGAATTCACAAGAAACGACCGGGAGGTATGTCAGGAGCTCAACACAAGATTTAAAGAGGTATTTACAGTGGAAAGCAGTAGGACTCCAGGAAATCAGAACAGGGGGGCACACCAGCAAGTGCTGGATGAGGTACATATAACCAAGGAGGAGGTGAAGAAGCTGCTATGCGAACTTGACACCTCAAAGGCGGTGGGACCAGACAACATCTCTCCATGGGTCCTTAAAGAGGGAGCAGAGATATTATGTGAGCCATTAACAAAGATCTTCAACACATCATTTGAAACTGGGCAACTCCCTGAGGTATGGAAAATGGCAAATGTAGTCCCAATTTTTAAAAAGGGAGACAGACATGAGGCACTAAACTACAGACCTGTATCACTAACGCGTATAGTATGCAAGGTCATGGAGAAGATCATCAGGAGGAGAGTGGTGGGGCACCTGGAAAGAAACAAGTGTATAATTGACAACCAGCACGGTTTCAGGGAAGGAAAATCCTGTCACAAACCTACTAGAGTTTTATGACAAGGTGACAGAAGTAAGACAAGAGAGAGGGGTGGATCGACTGCATATTTTTGGACTGCAAGAAGGCCTTCGACACAGTTCCTCACAAGAGGCTACTGCAAAAGCTAGAGGATCAGGCACACATTAGAGGAAAGGCACTGCAATGGATCAGAGAATACCTGACAGGGAGGCAACAACGAGTCATGGTACGCGACGAGGTGTCAGAGTGGGCGCCTGTGACAAGCGGGGTTCTACAGGGGTCAGTCCTAGGACCTGTGCTGTTCTTGGTATATGTGAACGACATAACGGAAGGGATAGACTCAGAAGTGTCCTTGTTTGCAGATGATGCGAAGTTAATGAGAAGAATCAAATCGGATGAGGATCAGGCAGGACTACAAAGAGACCTGGACAGGCTACAAGCCTGGTCCAGCAACTGGCTCCTTGAATTTAACCCTGCCAAATGCAAAGTCATGAAGATTGGGGAAGGGCAAAGAAGACCGCAGACACAATATAGCTTAGATGGCCAAAGACTGCAAACCTCACTCAAGGAAAAAGATCTGGGGGTGAGCATAACACCGAGCATATCTCCTGAGGCGCACATCAATCAGATAACTGCTGCAGCATACGGGCGCCTGGCAAACCTACAGATAGCGTTCCGATACCTCAGTAAGGATTCGTTTAAGACTCTGTATACCATTTACGTCAGGCCCATACTGGAGTATGCAGCACCAGTTTGGAATCCACACCTAGTCAAGCACGTCAAGAAATTAGAGAAAGTGCAAAGGTTTGCAACAAGACTAGTCCCAGAGCTACGGGGATTGTCCTACGAAGAAAGGTTGAGGGAAATCGGCCTGACGACACTGGAGGACAGGAGGGTCAGGGGAGACATGATAACGACATATAAAATACTGCACGGAATAGACAAGGTGGACAAAGACGGGATGTTCCAGAGAAGGGACACAGACACAAGAGGTCACAATTGGAAGTTGAAGACTCAGATGAATCAAAGGGATGTTAGGAAGTATTTCTTCAGTCATAGAGTAGTCAGGCCGTGGAATAGCCTAGAAAGTGACGTAGTGGAGGCGGGAACCATACATAGTTTTAAGGTGAGGTATGATAGAGCTCATGGGGCAGGGAGAGAGAGGACCTAGTAGCAATCAGCGAAGAGGCGGGGCCAGGAGCTGTGACTCGACCCCTGCAACCACAAATAGGTGAGTACACACCCTTCTGGGTTTTCTTCTATTTCTTACTAGTTCTTATTCTTGTTTATTTCCTCTTATCATCATGGGAAAGTGGAACAGAATTCTTCCTCCGTAAGCCATGTGTGTTTTAAGAGGCTTCTAAAATGCCAGGAGCAAGGGGCTAGTAACCCCTTCTCCTGTATACATTACTAAAGTTAAAAAAAGAAACTTTTGTTTTTCTTTTTGGGCCACCCTGCCTTGGTGGGATATGGCCGGTTTGTTGAAAGAAGAAGAGTTACAATATGAAATGTAAGTTAGGTACCCTCAGATACTAAGATAGTGTTTATACTAATCTCTTGACCTATTAATAAATACAAAGTTTGTACTCAACATTTGATATAACAGATGATCAAGACAAATATTACTGGACTTACTGTGTCAACATCAATCCCTCGGGCAAGGACATTGGTGCATATGAGCACCCTTTCAGTGCCCTCGCGGAAGCGGATCAATATTCGCACTCGCTCATCTGGTGTCAGGTCACCTGAAAAAATAAAAAGACCAATCAAGTACAACTCAAAATAAGAATAAAAAACATTGTAACTATGTATAAAGAAGCTTAAGTAGGACTGTCCCATTCTAACATTTAAGATGACTGATACTTTCGCTCCCAACTGTGGATTCCCACCAGTCCCTATTTGTATGAAATGCACTCATCCCATATCAGGGCAGTAACTGAATTTAAATTCTACTTATTAACATTCACAACAATTTAGTTTAATGAACCAAAGTATCTTGCTGATAGAATTGGGATAAGGAATATTTCTGCAAATTGCCATGAATCCTTTTAGACTGATTGAGTCTCATGCTGTTGGGGAGAAGTTAGTCCCTGGAAGAGCCTTTCCTTATGTAGCTCCTGGATTATTCAATAGATTGCCAGTGAGTGTGAATATATATATGTATGTATGTGTGTGTGTGTGTGTGTGTGTGTGTGTGTGTGTGTGTGTGTGTGTGTGTGTGTGTGTGTGTGTGTGTGTGTGTGTGTGTGTGTGTGTGTGTGTGTGTATGTATGTATTCACCTAGTTGTACTCACCTAGTTGAGGTTGCGGGGGTCGAGTCCGAGCTCCTGGCCCCGCCTCTTCACTGATCGCTACTAGGTCACTCTCCCTGAGCCGTGAGCTTTATCATACCTCTGCTTAAAGCTATGTATGGATCCTGCCTCCACTACATCGCTGTGTGTGTGTGTGTGTGTGTGTGTGTGTGTGTGTGTGTGTGGGTGTGTGTGCGTGCTCACCTAATTGAGGTTGCAGGGGTCGAGTCCAAGCTCATGGCCCCGCCTCTTCACTGGTCGCTACTAGGTCACCCTCCCTGAACCTTGAGCTTTATTATACCTCTGCTTAAAGCTATGTATGGATCCTGACTCCACTACATCGCTTCCCAAACTATTCCACTTCCTGACTACTCTGTGGCTGAAGAAATACTTCCTAACATCCCTGTGGCTCGTCTGAGTCTTCAACATCCAATTGTGACCCCTTGTTGCTGTGTCCCATCTCTGGAACACCCTGTCTTTGTCCACCTTGTCAATTCCTCTCAGTATTTTGTATGTCGTTATCATGTCCCCCCTATCTCTCCTGTCCTCCAGTGTCGTCAGACTTATTTCCCTTAACCTCTCCTCGCACGACATACCTCTTAGCTCTGGGACTAGTCCTGTTGCAAACCTTTGTACTTTCTCTAGTTTCTTTACGTGCTTGGCTAGGTGTGGGTTCCAAACTGGTGCCGCATACTCCAATATGGGCCTAACGTACACGGTGTACAGGGTCCTGAACGATTCCTTATTGAGATGTCGGAATGCTGTTCTGAGGTTTGCTAGGCGCCTATATGCTGCAGCAGTTATTTGGTTGATGTGCGCTTCAGGAGTGTGTACTCACCTATTTGTGGTTGCAGGGGTCGAGTCACAGCTCCTGGCCCCGCCTCTTCGCTGATTGCTACTAGGTCCTCTCTCTCCCTGCCCCATGAGCTTTATCATACCTTGCCTTAAAACTATGTATGGTTCCCGCCTCCACTACGTCACTTTCTAGGCTATTCCACAGCCTGACTACTCTATGACTGAAGAAATACTTCCTAACATCCCTTTGATTCATCTGAGTCTTCAACTTCCAATTGTGACCTATTGTGTCGTGTCCCTTCTCTGGAACATCCCGTCTTTGTCCACCTTGTCTATTCTGCGCAGTATTTTATATGTTGTTATCATGTCTCCCCTGACCCTCCTGTCCTCCAGTGTCGTCAGGCCGATTTCCCTCAACCTTTCTTCGTAGGACAATCCCCGTAGCTCTGGGACTAGTCTTGTTACAAACCTTTGCACTTTCTCTAATTTCTTGACATGCTTGACTAGGTGTGGATTCCAAACTGGTGCTGCATACTCCAGTATGGGCCTGACGTAAATGGTATACAGAGTCTTGAACGAATCCTTACTGAGGTATCAGAACGCTATCTGTAGGTTTGCCAGGCGCCCGTATGCTGCAGCAGTTATCTGATTGATGTGCACCTCAGGAGATATGCTCGGTGTTATACTCACCCCCAGATCTTTTTCCTTGAGTGAGGTTTGCAGTCTTTGGCCATCTAAACTATAATGTGTCTGCGGTCTTCTTTGCCCTTCCCCAATCTTCATGACTTTGCATTTGGCAGGGTTAAACTCAAGGAGCCAGTTGCTGTAGCCTGTCCAGGTCTCTTTGTAGTCCTGCCTGATCCTCATCCGATTTGATTTTTCTCATTAACTTCACATCATCTGCAAACAAGGACACTTCCGAGTCTATCCCTTCCATTATGTCGTTCACATATACCAAGAACAGCACAGGTCCTAGGACTGACCCCTGTGGAACCCCGCTTGTCACAGGCGCCCACTCTGACACCTCGTCACGTACCATGACTCGTTGTTGCCTCCCTGTCAGGTATTCTCTGATCCATTGCAGTGCCTTTCCTGTTATGTGTGCCTGATCCTCTAGCTTTTGCAGTAATCTCTTGTGAGGAACTGTGTCGAAGGCCTTCTTGCAGTCCAAAAAAATGCAGTTGATCCACCCCTCTCTCTCGTCTTACTTCTGTCACCTTGTCATAAAACTCTAGTAGGTTTGTGACACAAGATTTTCCTTCCCTGAAACCGTGCTGGTTGTCAATTATACACTTGTTTCTTTCCAGGTGCTCCACCACTCTCCTCCTGATGATCTTCTCCATGACCTTTCATACTATACACGTTAGTGATACAGGTCTGTAGTTTAGTGCCTCATGTCTATCTCCCTTTTTAAAAATTGGGACTACATTTGCCATCTTCCATACCTCAGGGAGTTGCCCAGTTTCAATTGATGTTTTGAAGATCTTTGTTAATGGCACACACAGTACCTCTGCTCCCTCTTTAAGGACCCACAGAGAGATGTTTTCTGGTCCCACCGCCTTTGAGGTGTCAAGTTCGCATAGCAGCTTCTTCACCTCCTCCTTGGTTATATGTACCTCATCCAGCACTTGCTGGTGTACCCCCCTGTTCTGATTTCCTGGAGTCCTACTAGTTTCCACTGTAAATACTTCTTTAAGTCTCGTGTTGAGCTCCTGACATACCTCTTGGTCGTTTCTTGTGAACTCCCCATCACCCTTCCTCAGTCTGATTACCTGGTCCTTGACTGTTATTTTCCTCCTGATGTGGCTGTACAACAGCTTCGGGTCAGACTTGACTTTCGATGCTATGTCATTTTCATATTGTCGCTGAGCCTCCCTTCTGATCTGTGCATATTCGTTTCTGGCTCTTCGGCTAATCTCTTTATTTTCCTGAGTTCTCTGTCTTCTGTATCTTTTCCATTCTCTAGTACACCTAGTTTTTGCCTCCCTACACCTTTGGGTGAACCAAGGACTCGTTCTGTTCTTCCCATTATTTCTGTTTCCCTTGGGAACAAACCTCTCCTCTGCCTCCTTGCATTTTGTTGCCACATAGTCCATTTCTTGTACTGGTTTTCCTGTCAGTTCTCTCTCCCACTGAATGTCTTGCAGGAAGTTCCTCATGCCTGAGTAGTTACCCCTTTTGTAGTTTGGTTTTTCCCAACCTATTCCTGCTACTCTCTCCACTTGGAGCTCAACTATGTAGCCGAAGCACAGAACCACGTGATCACTAGCTCCCAGGGGCCTTTCATAGATGATACCCTCGATGTCCGAACTACTCAAGGTGAATACAAGGTCCAGTCTTGCTGGTTCATCCTCTCCTCTCTCTCTGGTAGTGTCTCTAACATGTTGATGCATGAGGTTTTCCAGTACCACATCCATCATCTTGGCTCTCCATGTTTTGGGACCCCCATGGGGCTCCAGGTTTTCCCAGTCAATCTCCTTGTGATTGAAATCACCCATAACTAGTAACTTTGCTCCCCCCATGTGTGCTCTCCTGGCCACCTCGACTAGTGTGTCGACCATTGCTCTGTTGCTCTCATCGTATTCTTCTCTTGGCCTCCTGCAGTTCTGTGGTGGGTTGTACATTACTGCAATTATCACCTTATGTCCCTCAGACTAGATTGTTCCAACTAAGTAGTCGCTTTTGCCCGTGCCATCCATTCCTTCCATTTTCTCAAAACCCCACTGGTTTTTAATGAGCAGTGCAACTCCTCCTCCCCCTCTCCTCCCTCTGTCTTTCCTGAGGATTTGATATCAGGATGAAAAGATTGAATCTGTTATTATTCTGGCGAGTTTTGTTTCTGTGAGTGCTATTATGTCTGGGGATGTCTCCTTGATTCTTTTGTGCCACTCCTAATACTTATTTGTTATTCCATCTGCATTTGTGTGTGTTTGTGTGTGTGCATGTGTGTGCATGTGTGTGTGCATGTGCACGTGTCCTTACGTGTGTGTGTTTGCGTGTGTTTGCTGGTGTGTGTGTGTGTGTGTGTGTGTGTGTGTGTGTGTGTGTGTGTGTGTGTGTGTGTGTGTGTGTGTGTGTCGGACTCAAGTCCGACTATATGAAAATAACCGGTTTCCCTGAATCCCTTCACTAAATATTACCCTGCTCACACTCCAAGATATTAGCTAAAATACTCATATGTGTGTGTGTGTGTGTGTAGTCGGGAATCTATTCTTGCATTTAAGTCTCAGTTGAAAGCACATCTTCTCTAAAGCTTTAGATCCTGATTATCATATTGTAGTCTTGAATATAAACTAGTATTTCTTCTTTATCAGTGTGTTATATTCTTGGTTAAGTGATGTGAGCACTTGTGAATTTCTTAAAGAACAGGCACTCAAGAATAACAAAATCCCAAATTATTATTATTATTATTAACACTGGATAAACTGACTAATTCAATATCAGCTGAGGTTGTAAGATCTAAGTCCCAGACAGATACCGCCTTATATGCCCATCAGTCCCATCTACTGAATGTATTCAGGCATTTTGAGGTAAAGGTGCAAATAAATGATTCTACAAAAGACGAAGTAAATCACACAACACATAATGGATAAACATGCAGAACCATGATGAGTTTGTGGCAACAAAATTTTCTAAATGATGGCAAAAATGAAAATTCATGTAAGTGAAGATAATTTCTCTGAATGGGAGTAAGGTACAATGAACCCTCTCATTAATGCATTAGGAGGGAAAATGGGGAGTGTGATGCTGCTGATTGTCTGCAACTTCCATCTTGTGAAATTAAGTTTTCATGATTGTTCAGCTGTCTTCTGAACTACAGGACTTAGTCCACTAATGCAGAAGACAAACAGACACTAAGAATGTAGGTATGGTATCCTGAAGTAGTACTATAATACAGTACTGTACTGTATTGGGTGTTAGTATGAGGGTGAGTGGGTATGAAAGATGGAGTGTGAGCTGACATGAGAGGGTGGCTTTCAGAAAGGAAGAGTGGGTGTTTGGGTAGTGGGAGTGAGGAGTGGGTGGATATGAAAGAGAGTTCTGAGTATATGTAGGTGAGAGATAGGGTGGGTGGGTGTGAGTGAGAGAGGGGGGGGGTAAGTGTGTTGGTGTGAGAGTTGGGTATATGAGTATATGTTTGTGTGAGTGTGGGTGTGTGGAGACAGATGGATGAACATTTCATGAACAAGAATTTCTTTCCTTGGCTCCCACAAACACCCACTTCAATGCCTTACCAACAACACCCCTCCACCTGACAACACAACATAATTAATAAATCTACAGTACAGATACTTGATAATCTCTACAAAACTTACTTGAGAAACAGCAGTAGTTTTAAAAGAACACGTGATATTGCAGTTTTTTTTAACACACTGGCTGTCTCCCACCGAGGCAGGGTGACCCGAAAAAGTATACTTCACCATCATTCACACTGTCACTGTCTTGCCCGAGGTGTGCAGACAGGACAGTTTAGATGTCACTCTAAACAGCAAATATCCTAACCCTCTCCTTCAGAGTGCAGGCATTGTACTTCCCACCTACAGAACTCAAGTCCAGCTAACCAGTTTTCCTGAAGTGCTTCACTAAACATTACCCTGCTCACACTCCAACAGCTTGTGAAAAACCATTCGTCTCCACTCACATGCTTGCTGGATGTCAAAGCCCCTGGCACACCAAACCTCCTTTACTTCTGCCCTCCTTCCTTCCTTTCCTTGGATGAACCCCCTATCTCACCTTTGGTCTACAGATTTACATACCCTCCAACTCATCCTATTTTGCTCCATCCTCTCTAAATGACCAAGCCACCTCAACAACTCCTCAGCCCTCTGAATAATACTTTTAGTAACTCCACACCTCCTTTTAATTTCCAAACTACGAATTCTTGGCATAATATTTACGCCACACAGTGCCCTTAGACACATCTCCACTGCCTCTAACTTCCTTCTTGCTGCAACATTCACAACCCATGTAAGTGTTAGTACTGCTATACTCTCATACAGTCTCTTCTTTGCCTCCATGGATACCTCAATGCTCCACTCACCATTTTCCCTTCATCAATTCTATGGTTTACCTTGTCTTACACATACCCATCCACTTACATGTCCACTCCCAAATGTCTGAACATGTTCACTTCTTCCATACTGCCTCCCTCCAATTTGACATTCAATTTTTCCTTACCTAACTCATTTGATACCCTCATCACCTTACTCTTAGCTATGAGTTTGAATGCTGAAAGTATCGTTGATACTTTTGTTTCCAACCATAACAAGAGAAGACTAGTATCATTGCAACTTCTCAGTTACCCTGAGCCTCTCATTTGAGAGCAGAATGAATCTGTTATGGTCTTCCTGTATGTCCACCCTTTCCATTTTAGTTCTTAATTTGACCATATTATCATCATCATTATCCTGTATATCATTACATTAATGAGGTCATTATTTTGATGGCGAGTTATATACTGATGTAATTTCATGTAATTATTGCTCATATTCTTTGATATGGATGTTTATTTTCTCTCTCTTATAAAGTATAAATAAAAGGGGTTTCAGAAAAACATTGCTATTTTAATTGATCTGTAAAATACACAGTAAAAACTGTGGCTGCTCTGTAAGTGCCAGAGTCCTCCTAGCATTATCATGATTACACTGTAATTCTACATTATCATGCCATAACTATGATGTGTCTAATCTAGGTGTATTCTACAATTGTTAAACATGTTGGTGATTGATAAAGAGTGACTGTTTACATGAGAACATTGCAGTGAAGGTAGAGTATTAATTTTTGCAGAGGTTCTGCAAAGACATCTGTTGAGTGGCCAAATACACTACATATTCATGAGATTCCACACACCTTGCTAGACACAGCAGTGTTTATTTAACTAATAAAATAGGAAAAGATGCACGGGAAAATGTCTTGACAGCTGCTGCACCCAGTTAGAACATAAGAACATAAGAAAGGAGGAACACTGCAGGAGGCCTGTTGGCCCATACTAGGCAGGTCCTTTACAATTCATCCCACTAACAAAACATTTGCCCAACCCAATTTTCAATGCCACCCAAGAAATAAGCTCTGATGTGAAAGTCCCACTCAAATCCAACCCCTCCCACTCATGTACTTATCCAACCTAGATTTGAAACTACCCAAAGTCCCAGCCTCAATAACCCAAATAGGTAGACTGTTCCACTCATCAACTACCCTATTTCCAAACCAATACTTTCCTATGTCCTTTCTAAATCTAAACTTATCTAATTTAAATCCATTACATGCGGTTCTCTCTTGGAGAGACATCCTCAAGACCTTATTAATATCCCCTTTATTAATACCTGTCTTCCACTTATACACTTCGATCAGGTCTCCCCTCATTCTTCGTCTAACAAGTGAATGTAACTTAAGAGTCTTCAATCTTTCTTCATAAGGAAGATTTCTAATGCTATGTATTAATTTAGTCATCCTACGCTGAATGTTTTCTAACGAATTTATGTCCATTTTGTAATACGGAGACCAGAACTGAGCTGCATAATCTAGGTGAGGCCTTACTAATGATGTATAAAGCTGCAGTATGACCTCTGGACTTCTGTTGCTTACACTTCTTGATATAAATCCCAGTAATCTATTTGCCTTATTACGTATGCTTAGGCATTGCTGTCTTGGTTTAAGGTTGCTGCTCACCATAACCCCCAAGTCCTTTTCGTAATCTGTATGGCTAAGTTCTACATCATTTAACTTATAAGTACTAGGGTTATGGGCACTCCCGAGCTTCAGAACCTGCATTTATCTACATTGAACTGCATCTGCCATTTTTCTGACCAAGAATAGAGTTTGTTTAAATCCTCCTGAAGTTCCATAACATCTACGCTTTGAATCAATTATCCTACCTATCTTTGTGTCATCAAGCGAATTTGCTCATATCACTAGTAATTCCCTCATCAAGATCATTGATATATATTATAAACAACAACGGGCCCAAGACTGATCCCTGTGGAACGCCACTTGTTACAGATCCCCACTGGATTTAACCCCATTTATGGACACACTCTGCTTCCTGTCAGTGAGCCATGACTCGATCCACGAGCACTTTTCCCCAATGCCATGAGCTGCCACTTTCTTTAACAGTCTATAAAGGTGCGGAACTCTATCAAAAGCCTTACTAAAATCTAAGTAAATAATATCAAATTCTTTATTGTGGTCAACAGCCTCAAAAGCTTTACTGAAGAAAGTTAATAAATTAGTTAGACAAGACCGGCCTCTTGTGAATCCATGCTGAGTATCATTAATCAAGCTATGCTTATCGAGATGGCTTCTTATAATCTCAGCTATAATTGACTCTAGTAATTTGCCTACAATTGAGGTCAGGCTTATTGGGTGTAATTTGATGGTAAACGACTTGTCCCTGTTTTAAAAATAGGAGTTACATTAGCCATCTTCCACATATCAGACACTACACCTGTTTGAAGAGATAAATTAAAAATATTAGTTAATGGTTCACAGAGTTCCATTTTGCATTCCTTAAGAACCAACCCTTGAAAAACCTCATCAGGACCCGGCGACTTATTTTGCTTCAGTCGGTCTATCTGCTTCACAACCATCTCACTAGTGACTGTGATGTTACATAATTTATCTTCTTCTAGCCCACTGTAAAAATTTATTACTGGAATATTGTTAGTGTCTTCCCTGTGTAAAAACTGAGAGAAAATAATTATTTAAAATCAGCACATTTCATTCTCTTTGTCAGTAAGGTGCCCATAGTTATTTTTAAGGGGACCTATCTTATCTCTAACTTTTGTTCTATAGACCTGGAAAAAACTTTTTGGGTTAGTTTTAGAATCCCTAGCAACTTTAATTTCATAGTCCCCTTTTAGCTTTTCTTATCCCCTTTTAATGTCCCTCTTAATGTCAATATACTGATTCATAAGATAACCTCACCTCTTTTGATACGCCTATAAATTCCTTTCTTATGCCCTAGTAGATATTTGAGCCTATTATTCATCCATTTTGGGTCATTTCTATTTGATCTAATTTCTTTATATGGGATAAACGTTCTTTGAGCAGCATGTATAGTGTTCAGAAAACTGTCATATTGATAGCTCTCTTCGTTACTCCCAGTCAACAGATGATAAGTGTTCTCTAAGCCCATCGTAATCTGCTAAGCGAAAATCTGGGAATGTTACTGAGTTATCGCTACTATCGTACTTCCATTCAATGCTAAATGTAATTGATTTGTGGTCGCTAGCACCCAGTTCCTCTGAAATTTCTAAATTATTAACAAGGGATTCATTGTTTGCCATAACTAAGTCAAGCAGGTTATTTCCCTTGTAGGTTCTGGCACAAACTGCTTCAAAAAACAATCCTGAAATACTTCTAAGAAGTCGATGATTCTAAATTCCCAGTCAAGAAATTCCAATCAACATGACTAAAGTTAAAGTCTCCTAGAATTACTACATTATCGTGTTCCTTGTGGCCTTAACAATTTCCTCCCCATAGTAGTTTCCCTTGGTCCCTATCTAAGTTTGGGGACGGTATATCACTCCTAAAATCAGTTTTTCATGCCCCTCTGAAAATTCTATCCAAACAGACTCTGTATGTGTTACTTCAGACTTAATAATTCGCTTTTTATGCAACAGTTCAAGCGATCTCGGACATACAATGCCACCCCACCCCCGCCCCATACTTCTATCTTCATGGAACAATTTAAAACCCTGAATATGACAGTCCGCAGGCATGTCCCGACTTTTTGAATTAAACCACGTCTCAGTTAAGGCAAATAATCAATGTTACCTACACTAGCAACTAATCTCAACTCGTCCATCTTATTCCTAGCACTATGGCAATTAGCATAATAAACATTGAAAGACTCTCCTTTCTCTTTACCCTTCCTGCTCATTTCTATTTTTCTACTAAACCTATTACTGTCCTTATCACCCAAGGTCCCTGGCTTTTCAATATCTATCTCGTTCTTATTATTACTAGTTCCCCTAGAACTCGTAATATTACTACACTGGGACTTCACTGTTTTCCTGCCAAAAACCAAACCACTAACTATTCCTAGTTTAAAGTCATAACTGCTCCCTCCACTGCAGTTGCCAGTGCTCCCACCCCAAACCTAGATAAGTGAACCCCATCCCTAGCATACATGTCATTTCTGCCATAGAAGAGGTCCCAGTTGTCAATGAATGTTACTGCATTTTCCTTACAGTATTTGTCCAGCCAGCAATTGACACCAATTGCCCTGGACAACCATTCATTTCCAACTCCCCTCCTTGGCAAAATACCACATATGACAGGGTTCCCACCCTTACTTCTAATTATTTCTATTGCTGACCTATACCTGCTAATTGATAATTAGATTATCAATGTAGCAGTAATATGTTGAGAGGAGGTGGAGACATGCTATCCCCTGCTGACTCTGGTTTCAGTTAAGCTAAAATGTCATTAAACATGGCATTATTAGCCCCTCATGCAGAGATCATAAAAGTTATACAGAGAATTCATGTATGTATTGAAGAGTAACAGAAATCTGTAATCTCATAATACAGGTTGGCCATCACCAATCCGGCATCACTGTGACCTGTAGGATACTGGATTAGTGATTTTGCCAGATTGCAGAGTGGTTAGGTTAGGATACACTTTACCCAATGGCAATATTTACATATCTGCGAATTTCACCAACTTCATGCCCTATTTTTGGCCCATTCCATTGTTCCAGTCTACCAAACTCACAGCTATTTCGCTAGTATTCCTTCTATTTTGTCGACTGAGTACAAGAAACCTCCCATTTACCTATTTCAACAACCCAATAAACTGGTTATAAATTGGTAATTTGGCCAATTTCACACAAATTTCAAAAGATACCAATTTCAAAATAGGGTCCAGAATAAACAATGTAGACATTCCTAGCACTAAAGTAAAATTTTCTCTGTTCATTAGACGAAATATGTAGTTTTGGAGACTGCTTGATGCTGAGATGCATCACTAACCCCTTTACAATGAACTTTTTATACTACTTCCATTTTCCTCTTCCAAGAGGGTAAAAACAACAGGAAATTTGTACAAAGATGTAGTCTTAGACCTAGGTAGTAGGTTGGTAGACAGCAACCGCCCAGGGAGGTACTACCGTCCTGCCAAGTGAGTGTAAAATGGAAGCCTGTAATTGTTTTACACGATGGTAGGATTGCTGGTGTCTTTTTGTCTTTTTTTTCTGTCTCATACACATGCAAGATTTCAGGTGCGTCTTGCTATACACAAATAACCCGCACATAGAAGA